>NC_056745.1:184364308-184492649 GCF_019279795.1 Protopterus annectens | reverse complement strand
CAGTAAATAATGTAGGGAACAATTGCCAAATAAGGAAAAATAACCCTGACATTACTGCAAATTATACTTATTCACATTAATAGGCGCAATATATTGAAAATAAAATGACTCTGTGTACATTTTAATCACTGCTAGCATTATCTGGCTACAGTCTGTAGTACAACATTTGATGTACTAAACACATCAAGAGGTAAAAATGTAAACTGGCAATACTGAACAATATACTTTGCACAAAATTCTCTAAACATACTCAGACAAAGAATGTCAGACAGTATTTAACAATGTACAGTAGCCAAATTAGAAAACGGACCCTGAGATGTCTGCAAATTCCATATCATTCGCATTACGTGGTGCAATATAGAGAAAACAAAATGACCCCATGTACATTATCACTTAGCTTGATCTGGCTACAAATGCAGTAGGTTCATATAATCTGTGGACTGTAATTCCACACGAGGAATTCATATATTTTACAGTTTAATATTACTTCAAACATGAAAAGTACTATAGCAGTGTCACTGTGTGGGAAAAAGTTTGGAATTAATTTTCTTCTCATATGGAATGAAGTTTAGATACAATAAGAAAAAGTGAATTTTTATATATTTTTGAAGTCTATTATTGTCATTATCTAAATGTAAATTAATGCATCACTTTTTTCAAAAAAAATAAATAAATAAATAAACACACTTTAATAGGGATTAAGAGGGACAGCCTTTATCCTGACTGGCGTAATGTAGCAGAATTTGAAAGAAGTACAAAAAAAAAAAACTATTATTATCTTTTTGTATACTAACTGACTACTGCATACCTCTCAAGCTCATAGCACAAGAAATCCGAACAAAGTCTAAAATAATGGAGAAGGTGCAAAGGCCCAAAAATAAAGATAAATTGCACTCTTATAACAGGACTTGTGTTGTTAGCATGCTTTCTCTGAAGGATGTGGTAAGTCTGTACAGCCTTGTTGTTTATTAGTATTATATCTTCAGTGATTTTCCAGAAATGAGGAACACAGACCTAAAATATGGGCCAAAAATCTGGACTTCCTGTCCAAACCTTAACAGTTAAGACAGGTATATCATACCTCTCTCAACCTGTGAGCACAACTACACAACACAAAAACAATAGAGTATCATTTCCCCCAACTGTCAAAAATGTCTGGAAATAATAACGGTAAAGAAGTAATCACATGACACACTACCTCACAAATATTGGTAAAAAATACCATAGCTTTCAACCAGTTGGGTACAAATATTAAAATAATCACATACAAATACAGAAATAATCACAGACAATTAATGACACTCATGGACACTCTTAATACAGTACTATTATTAACTTGAAACATTATCAGAATAAGAGAATGTGAACTGACATATTTTTCTGTAGTAAAAGAAGCCTATAACTCAAATTATTGTCATTATTTATTAAAGGTAATTCTTCACCTTTTCTCCAAGAGCCATCAGTCTTAGGTTGGATTATGACAGAGACAAAATTTGGGTCAAAATCACAGACAGTTGAAGAGAGGTAAGCACTCATACCTTTCAACCTCTTAATGCAAGAAATATGTACAATGTCTAAAATCACGGTGGAAGAAAGGCTCAAAAATTTTAAATATTGCTCTTATTAAAGTAGAAAATTCCTAAAATAACAGGATTAGTGGTAGCACATTTTTTGTTTGAAGGATCTGATGTCTAAAACTCAACTCTATATTGCTGTTAACTCTCTTGCAGCCCTTCACTCACTCTGTATTGACTACACACACACACACACACACACACACACACACACACACACACACACACACACACACACACACACACACACACACACACACCGGCCAATTCACTACTCAATCTTGGGTCTATATTATGATGTCAAAACGTCATAATATCAAATACCAAATGGTCGACACATATTCATCGAAACGCATTTATACGATTTGATGAATACTTCCAGGGCAAAGACATAGTTAGCCAACTACATGGTGTTGCCCTTTTCTCAGCTGTAGTGCGATCTCAGAGTTGGTATATTTAGTTAAGGGGTATGTGGGGTGTGGGGGTGAAGCCCCCACATGGATGGGTTTATTTTAGGTTAGGTTAGTTTCACTGGATTGCGAGGCAAGTATTTCTTTGCACTTTACGTATTCATCGATTCGCGTAAATGCGTTTTGATGAATACATGTCGATGTTTCAATGTTCGATATTATGATGTTTCGACATCATAATATAGACCCTCAACCTTTTAGTGCAGGAAATCTGGACGTCTAAAGTAATGGCAGGGCAAAGGCCCAAAAATGGAGACAGGCTTTAAATATTGCCCTTATCGAAGTAGAAAATTCAAACACACAAACTCTACTGGAAGTAACTGCAACCAAATAAATCCTAAAGACTGTAAATCCAAAGACCTCTGCTCGAACAAAGATAGTTGACCACCAGTTATTTTATTCACAGATAACAAAACCAATGCTCCTGGAACCAAAAGAGCAAGAACAGAACAAACATCAGGTTAAGCGCTTTCATCCGCGTAAAAAGCAGATTTCATCAGAACCAATGAATGAAACATAGTGAAAATTGGCGCCAAAAATACGAAAATGAATGCAATTACAAACAAACTTCATACAATACACATAAACTTATTTAAAAATGACTTAAGTAAATATAGTAAAAAATATATACATATAATAAGAAGCATATAATAAAAAGCATTTAAAACTAAATGCATAGGAATAAGTGCATAATGCCTACCTAAAAAAATACTAGCTGCCTAATGAATGACGATAACCAATGGGGTAACAACAATAGAAAAGTATACATGAGTTAGGAATACCTAGTTAAAAAGTTTGATGAATAAATAAAAAAATGAGTTTGATAAATAAGTGAAATAAAAATATTAAATTAAATAAAAAATGCATTAAGAAATGCATATATACATCTAGTTAAATGCCAAAGAACATATAGAAAATGTAATGATAAAACTCTTATCTATAAATCTAATGATAAGAAAGGTTTGATACTTAATGCATTTTTTATTATATATTTTTAATATGTATACCTTTTTCCATTCATATACTATATTTTCAACATATATATCTCATATATTAGATTTACATTTGTATTTATATCTCTATGTATATTTATATATATATATTTATATATTTATATATTTATATACTCATATTCATATTTTTATTTCACTTATTTATCAAACTCATTTTTTTATTTATTCATCAAACTTTTTAACTAGGTATTCCTAACTCATGTATACTTTTCTATTGTTGTTACCCCATTGGTTATCGTCATTCATTAGGTAGCTAGTATTTTTTTAGGTAGGCATTATGCACTTATTCCTATGCATTTTTTTTTAAATGCTTTTTATTATATGCTTCTTATTATATGTATATATTTTTTACTATATTTACTTAAGTCATTTTTAAATAAGTTTATGTGTATTGTATGAAGTTTGTTTGTAATTGCATTCATTTTCGCATTTTTGGTGCCAATTTTGCCTTAAAAGGAGAGCACTATGTTTCATTTATTGGTTCTGATGAAATCTGCTTTTTACGCGGATGAAAGCGCTTAACCTGATGTTTGTTCTGTTCTTGCTCTTTTGGTTACAGGAGCATTGGTTTTGTTATTTGTGAATAAAATAACTGGTGGTCAACTATCTTTGTTCGAGCAGAGGTCTTTGGATTTACAGTCTTTAGGATTTATTTGGTCGAAGTAGAAAATTACTAGAATAACAGGAATAGTGTTAGCAAGTTTTATTTTTTCTGAAGGATCTGGTCTAAAACTCAATTGTATATGACTATTAATTCTCTTGCAGACCTTCACTCACTCTGTATTGACCATTGACACATACACATGGCGACAAACTGGCCAATTCACTACTTTCAACCTCTTAGTGCAAGAAATCTGGACAATGTATAAAATAATGGCAGGACAAAGGTTCAAAAAATGGAGAAAAGCTTTAAATATTGATCTTATTAAATTAGAAAATTGCTAGAATAACAGGATTCACTCACTCTATTAACCATTCATTCACACACACACACACACACACACACACACACACACACACACACACACACACACACACACACACACACACTGACAAACCAGACAATTCACTAGTCTCCCCAATACTTAAATTTTCTGGAGAGAGCGACTGAGTGAGTCTGTCCTTATTGAAGCAGGTACAACTTCTGTTTACATTATACATATTATTTTTTTAATTAAACATAACGTTAGCCACATGTTAACCACATGTTAGTCACACATTAACCACATAGTACAACTGATTCTAGGATGCTTAAGATACTGGTAACACTTGTTCAAACAAATGCATTTTATACTTCCAAAGAAACATCTGATTTAATAAGATAAATTACTTGGCATGCAATGAAGATGCACATCAAGTTCCCAAAACAAAATGACATGCAACAAATGAATGTGATTAAGTAACTAGTAGATTACCATAAACAATAAATCATAAAGTAGCCAGAAAATTACCATAAAATAATAAAACATAACATACCCAGTAAATTCCCGTAAAAGAATAAAACGCAGCACATGTGTTCAGACAGTTGATCAGCTGATGGATGCTGGCACTGAACTTTTTTTTTTTTAACACTTAGGAGGGTGCGACTCATGAGTCAGGAGGGACTCATATCAGTATCAACCGATTAGTGGCAGTAAAACAAAGCACGTTTAGCAGACAATGTTAAACCTGCTAGTCTGCACCTGCAACCTGCTGCTGAACACTGAACCAACTGAACTATTGTCTGTCAGGCTAGGGAAGGCAGACCGACTCACTCGTTTAGTGGTGCTTGCTTAGTCTGATGCCAGAGGGAGCGAAAGAAAGATCAATAGTAGAAAATTCAGGCAAATACAACAGAATTTTAATTTTATACATTCAGTAAAGAATGCTAAGTAAGGAGCAACATCATCAGTCTTGTTTGCATGACTGACGGCTAAGGGTTTGTACATTTGAAATACAATTTTGACATTTTGCCATTTGATGTGAATTTTCATTCCCTACAGATCAGCAATGACTGGCAGTGATGTGCAATGCCAACCATCACACAAAAGATGAACCCCCAAAAAAACTTTTACCGAAAAAATTCAGTGTCACGTCATCCTCTATCATGCATGGCTCAAGTCTGTCCTTGACACTTGGGCATAATGCTGATACAAATGTTGTGGCTGTCTCCCTGATGACCCACACATGCTCAGTATACCTCACATTAACCATGAAACCAAACACACACACACACACACACACATAGGCGCTGGAAGCTGTTAAAGACTGGGGGGGTGGAGGGTGACATGGGCACTTAGTGAACTAAAAAGGGTTTTTTTTTATAACTATTTGCTATTAAAATATAGGTTCACTTGGAGGACATTTTAAGCTTAGCCAATTCCCTTTTGGTGCTTGAATTAACATTTTCTGATTGGTCTTAGCTATCCCCATGGCTAATAATTGTATATTAACCCTAGTGAGAACAACTGTGATCATACCATAGGTAATTTGAGGGGGCCATGTAAGGGATGCAGCATTTAGGAACTGTCTCTATACATTAGTGGCATGAAAGGAAATCCTGGAGTACATTTTCTATTACTCATCCTTAGATCCAAGTTGCATTTGAATATGGATGGATGAGCTTTGCTTTATTTTTATGGATAGTCTGTTCCAGAACAGTGGTAGCCTCTGTGATATATATCCATCTCTCCACAACATTCAGTTTAGATACCTGAACAGAGTATTTCTGATGCCATTTGACTTGCTGATGTTCAGTAGGTCCATCTGTATTATGTCAGAGGATGCTTTGTACACCAGCCATATCACCTCTAAGCAATCTGCAGGATACAGAGCATAGTAATAAATCTTTGAGGTGGTCCATGCAAGACCTGTTGTTTAGGACTTGTATCCTTTTTGTAAAGTATCTCTGAAGGTATTCCAATTGTTGCATGGGGCTGGACAGAAATGATTGGCATAATGAGAGCTTTGTAAAGGGGGACAACAACATCTCTTGATCTAGTCACAATCAGTTTGTTTATAAGCTGTGCAATATAGAAAGGCTTTCTTATGACTCTGGGCACATGTTGGTCAAAAGTTAGGTCACTGTACACACACGTTTCCAATGCCAAACAATTGGATCAGTTCTTAGAGGGCATTGTCATGATTTTGACACCAGTTATTATTTGGGACAAGCCTTCCTGCATGATGGTTAAGTCATTTGGGAATTAAATAACTTCTCCTAGCTTGCAGTCATCTCAAACTTAGCTGACCAAAGCTCTTTGGTATTTCCTTTTACTTTTGAGATGTATATGCCAAACAGAAAAAGTCTCAGCACCGAGCACCGAATCCTGGGGGACTCCACTGGTGACTGGTCTCTTCCCCTGTTTTGATCTCCTGCATCCTGTGAGCCAAGTTGGCAATGCAGCTGGTGATGTAAGTGTTTGCTCCTACATTATTCATCTTTTGTACTACACCTGAGTAGGGGATTGTGTCAAAAGGCTTGGCTATGTCAAGGTAATGTGATGTGAACTGTTTTACTTTCATCTATTACTTTGGTAACAAGAGTAAAGCTTAAAATTTGCCCATGATTTTGAGCATTTCACACTTTCCTCTGGGCTTTTTTCAAACACATTTTTAGGGCCATGCATACATGTATGCCTTCCTTGATTCACCTTCCTGATTGTATTAAATTATATTCCTTGTATAATACAGCACCAGATGTTAGAATGTGTTCTAAATCTGTAGTTTTGAACAGTCTTCCAGCAAACAATGAAGCAAAATGCATGCATCAATAATGACAAAACTGCCATATTCAGAACATTTCCATGATAACAGTCTACTTCTACACACAATATATAAATACAGAATCACAGTATTGTAAGCCATAGGCATGTTGCACAGTAGTGTAAGCCATAGGCATGTCACACAGCTTCTTGAACTTATTTTCAATTGGGGGGGGGGCAAAAGCCCAAAAACCAGGGACACATTTTAAACATTGCTTGTATAATTTTGGAATGTTGCTTGCATAAGATGTTGCATTACCACCATGCATTTCACTACCATGTCTTGAACCTAGAACCCTGTACACTACAGTCAGAGCAACATACCACTAAGCTAAACCAACAGTTTCTTGAAAGACACAAAGACAAACTTAAATGGTTATCATATCATTTAGTGAATTCAATTCTCACTTCTCACCATAGCTCTCAACCTCTTAGCACAAAAATACAGAACAAAGCCAATAATGGGGGAATACAGCCCCAAAATATGGACACATTTCAAATACTGATTTTATAACCTTAGAAAATTGCTAGAATAAAAGGTTTTGTTTTACCACTCCTGAAAACCAGAGGAACAGAACAAAAATGTGAGGCATAAATTCACAAGTGATGGTGGCTAGGGACTTTAGGCTCTTTTTACCTGTACCCAAGGTACAGGGTTTGAGCCTGAGTACCTCTAGCCACCAGATGTATCCTGTTGGGGGCATTTACACACACACACACACACACACACTCACTGAAAATAATATACATCTCCCAGTAAGCACACACTCTGAAAATAATATACATCTCCCGGTAAGTCCCAACAGCCAGTCTAGACTTCATCCTCAGCAGCTTCCAAAAATAAATCTTTTTCTGAGTAAATAAGTAGCAGCTAAATAAAACTGACCAACTGGAAATATGTGCGCTGTGCGCTCAACTTTGACAGGGTGGTAGCCCATGATCTATGGTTCTGGAGCCCACACACACGCAGATTTAGACATAGACTTCATCAGATCTGCATATATTGGCCTTGAGTATGCATACTTGCTGTCACCTCATCTCTCACACTTCTCCTGTGTAATACTTGCTCTCCTGCAACCCCCCCACACACACTCTGTGCAAATGATGATGATTGTGCTCTGTCCATTGCACAATCTTTGACTTAGGGTTGCCTATGTCTGATGCACAGAGTGACAAGCCAATGCATGTTTAGTCAAAGGTCTTGTTATTTATTTTATCTTATTTAGTCTGTTTACCTTCTCTATTATACATTCATAGGTAGGTGCTAGGCTATCGGCCCGAGGGCCTATGTAAGCCTAGCCAACAAGGTTCCCTGGCTTACGCCACCCAAGAAAGTTATTTTCCTATGCCACTGTTGAGCAGAGACACAGAAGTGATCCCTGGGGTGTATTTCCTATTTCCGACCCACTCATCAAGATTTTTCTTGAAGAGAGCTAACAAAGTTTTTATTAGTTTATTAGCTTATTCTTGGTAATGAAGAACTTTGCTTGACATAGATGGGTAGCCTGTTCAAAAGTATGGGAACTCTTTGGGACAGGAATCTACCCCCTTCAGCATGTTCTGTTTATTGTGGTGACAAGGTTTAGGTCCCTAGAACCTGTAGCTCAGAGGGATTGGGATTTCTTTAGATCTAGCATGTCCAACAGCTCTGGGTTTGACATAGCTTTATATGTTAGGCAGGGATCACCTTGGAGTAGGCGATATGCTATGGAGTAAAGCTGGAGTTTTTTGAGATGGTCAGTGTAGGGCATCTGTTTGAGGCCAGTAGTCCTTTTTGTGAGGTACTTCTGTGGCCTTTTCAGCTACTGCAGATGTCTTGTGAGGTGCATTTCAAAAGGGGTGTTGTACTCTATAATGGGTCTAATGAGTGTTGAGTAGAGGGGAACAATGACCTCTTTTTTTCTGGATGAGAAACCTTTTGTGATGAGGTGTGCCACATAGAAGGATTTCCTGACTACTGTGGCGATGTGATTATCAAAGGACAGACTACTGTCCACCTGGGACCCAAGGTCTCTTATCACACATTCAATGTTAAGTAGGCTGCTGTCTATGTAGTAGTTCACGGGTACAGAGTTTTTACCAAAAGGGATGACAATGCACTTTTTGGCATTGAGCTTGAGGCTATGGCTCTGACACCAGGCATCTGTCTTAGGGAGGCCCTTCTGTAGGATTTCCACATCATTTGGGGACTCAACAATGGCTCCTAGTTTGCAATCATCAGCAAACTTCATTAGCCAGAGGCCTTCTGTGTTTGCCTGTACTTCAGAGAAGTAGATACCAAACAGGAGAGGTCCCAGGACTGAACCCTGTGGTACTCCACTTGTCACTGGTTTGAGGTCAGAGTTGGAGTGTGCAACTTTTACAGTGTGGGTTCTGTCAGTGCACCAGTTGGCAACCCATCTTGTGATGTAGGGATTTATACCTAGTTTAGTGAGTTTAGTTATAATTCCAGAATGGCGGATGGTGTCAAAAGCCTTGGCAAGGTCAAGATAGGCTGTTTGAACCACCTTACCCTCATCTACGGCTTTGGTGACTGCCTCAAAGAAGTTGATCAGGTTCAGGAGGCATGATCTGCCTTTCACAAACCTGAACTGGGTGGGATCCAGAGTTTGGAGGTTACCAATGTCTTTTTTTATGAGTTCCATGATGATACGTTCCATGGCCTTGCAGACCAGGCTCGTCAGGCTAATAGGGCGATAGTTCCCGGGATCAGTGATGGCTTCCCCTTTGTGGAGTGGGATAACTGTTGCTGTACACCATTCAGTGGGCACAAAGCCTGATGTGAGGCTATGATTGAACATGGTGCTTAGGTGGAGAGCCAGTTTGTTTTAAAGTTCATGTAAAATGCAGCCTGGGATGTTGTCCGGTTCCATGGATGCTGTGTTTTTGGCTTTAGAGAGTTCAGCTTTTACCAGCGTAGTTGTGATTACAGGGGCTCTGCATTCTTCCTGTATAGATATGGGCCCTTTAGGGGGTGGGGGGGTAAAGTTAGCACTGAACCTATCTGCCAGGATGTTAGCAATATCAGTTGGTTCTGTAATTTTTGTGCCGTTGTGCTGTAACTCAGAGCAAATCTGGGTGTTGCCATTGAGATTCTTGACATAGCTATAGAATGCTTTGTGGTTGTCCTTAGAATCAGTGGAAATTTTGTTTTCATAGCTAGCTTTGGAGGATCTTATAAGGGATCTCAGCTTCTTACTGAGGCTGACCAGGGAGCTCCTCCACTCATGGGATTTTACTCTCTTTTGCAACAATTTCTTCCTTCTGTTGTACAGCTTGTTTATGGCAGGGGACCACTAGATAGACTTCCTTTTTTTTGGAGGATAGTGTCTTGGTTCTGTTTGGGATAGTGTGATCCATGCACTTGTGTAAGTGCTTATAGAGTGCATTTGTGTAGGATTCAGCAGTTGTAACTGTATTGTCCATCTGCATGGGTGTCATGAAGTTCACCACTTCTGTCTTAAGAAGCATGAAGTTGGCTTTGGAGAAATGTTTTACCTTGGTTTCCTTAATGGGAGGTGGGGGGCGGGATGTGGATATCAAGGGTGATTAGCTTATGGTTGGAACAGACCAACGAGGAGTTGACTTCAGTGTGGAACACCAGTCACTCATGTTGGTAATGACTAGGTCTAGTATATTGTTGCCCCTGGTGGGGGTGTGGATAAGTTGATCCAGGGCATTGGAGTTTATGAATTCCAGAAAGCGTTGTGTGAAGGAGTTGGTACATGAGTAGTTTTCCCAGTTAATGGTGGGGTCGTTGAAATCACCCATTATTAGGGTGTTTGGTTGAACCCTAATATTTTCCAGTACAGTAAGAAAAGAGGAGTGGGAATCATATTACTAGTAGTATTACTTGTGTAGGAATAGCTTGATCACCCACTTGTGAAGATGATGCTGGCAGTGCAATTCCATCTGATGGTGGGGGCTGACTTGGGCTGCTTATGTCTGATGCACATACTGAGTAGGAAATACATGGGTTCAGCAAAATTACTTTGTACTGTACAACTGCACATTCTTATTTATGTCTTAATTTATTGGCTAACATTTTTTCTCATAACTGTAAAGATATCTTGCCCATCCACCTGTGCAGATAATGTTGAAATTACCCTACTTCCTGTGGGGTTGTTTGGTAAGAGCTAATTATTCCTGAGGTACAGAGTGGCAATGACATGCATAGGGAATCCATGGTCTTTTGTTTGACTGCATTATCATTGGCATTTGTATTTGCTGGATATTTCAGTAAGTGTTATGATACTCCTGTATCTGCATTACTGATTTTCAGTTCCTGTTTACTTCTGCTTACGTATTGTACTATTTGTTCATGACAGGTTGATCACACACCTTTGCTACTGCTCCTGAAAATATCCTAGCCCAGGGTTGCCTTTGTCTGATGCTCACAGTAGCCAACTAGTGCATGGGTAGGCAAAGTGTTGTTTGTTTGTATGCATCAATATTACCGCTTGTTATCTGCTTGGCTCTTATGTTAATTAAATGGTGAGTGTATGTGCAATTCACTGCCAATGCATATTGTGCCTGCCTCCATCTACCATGATAATTCCCTGCTGCCGCTGTTGCTTTATCTAACCTCTCATCTGTGTTAGCTGCCAATGCTTGTGGTACTGGGAACTGCAGTCCCTGTACTGGGGTACCCTACGACAACTGTTTTTTGTAGTATAATATTATGTAAGATGGCACAGGCAGTCATTGTTTTGGCAGAGATGGCAGGGTCATATTGCTGTGCAACTCCATATGTATCCAGACAATGGAACCGTGATTTGCGCAGTCTGAATACATGCTCTTATGATATTTCTAGTCTGTGCATGCGGAGTGTTGTAACCTTGCTCAGTGGGATTGTGAGGGTTTCTCAGAGGAGTCATAAGGTTCTAGGATATATCCTACATGCTCACTAAATATTCTTGTAGGAAGTCACCCCATATACACCTCAGGTACATGTCACAGGTGTGCCATATGTGGCAGCTGTGGAAATTGCCTGGGTTGCCTTCACACATAATTAATGATACCTTGTGCATTACAGTCCACCTGAAATTTGATGGAGTTATACCCTTTTCTGTTCGTATACCTCCTTCCCAGTTGACCATTCGAGGCTTTTATCTAAATGTTGGTGCAGTCTATGGCATTCAGTACCTCGGGGAAAAGAGGTATGGCATAAAATATTTGCATGGTGCTAGCCCTCTCATCTGGCATATGTGCAAACCAAATATGCTTCTCCATGTGTTCAAGCATTGCATTGAAGAACTGAGGCAGAGGCATGTGAAACCCCTACTGTGACCGCTATAGGTCACTGATAAGTCACTGTACCATAAATATTTAAAGCTACACATACCTTAGTATTCACTTGGTTGTGTTCTCCCTGACTCCAATGGGGCCACAAATGGGGCTGCAGGTGCCTACTAGTTCCTGTATAGTGTCCCTGTCCACCTTGTAGCAGTCAAGTATTTTTATTTCATGTAGGCCATTGTAGATTAAACGTGGTTGAAAAACCCTGTGCATTTGAGTTTGATATCTGGCAGCAGTGGCAGCACCTTCTTTGAGACCCTGTTGCAGATACAGATTTACTTTGGCTGTGCAATCCCTAGCATTCTTTAAAGTTTTCATGTGGCTGTATTCCGGCATATGCTGGAATTCAGAGCTAAAATGAGCATGACATGTTTGCTCGTGTTTTATACATTCCTGAATTGCTCCACCATGTTTTTTTTTTTATTCATTAGTATACAGCATTATACAATCATTAACATATTCTGCTGCCAACCTTTGTTTTGCAGCTGGCCATAACATAGCCGTCTGTTTCCTGAATGACATACTCCCTGCCTATCACTCTCCATCATGCGCACACGGTTAGCGTGATGAGCAGTAGTTCACGAATCCTAACCCCTGCTGTCATTAAAAGTCCATTCACTTTTTTCCTGTCAAAAGCCAGATATCTTTGCACATTTTTATGATTTCTTCTGCTGTGACTTGCAGAAATGTACCTTTTCAGGCTTAACAGATAGTTTGCTGTCAGTCGGAAACAAATCAAATTTCTGGATCAGTAATTTTGATTCCGCAGACAAACTATCCTGCAGAGACAGGTTGCTGCGGGATGCAGCTACACCATTTCTTCAATGAAAGAATAAATGAGTTATTGGTGATGACGTCTGATACATTTTTCTATTTGGTGGATCAGAATGTTCAGATAATGAGAAGGCTGGGTTCATTAGCATTTATTTTATACTGAGCAACATATACAGGATTTTAGATTAAATAGCATATGTCCAGTAACTCTACTAGAAATTAAAAGTGCAAAAAAAATGTGCACATACATTACATGGTGCCAGTAACATTAAATACTGTATAGACCTGGCTCCCTATTGAAATGTCAGCACTCAAAATGCCAAGTGCTAAAAAGCCAAAAAAAAAAAAAAGACTGAAAACACAGGAAAAAACTGTTCTTCTTTAAACTTCTTTTTGTAGGGTTGGGGGAAAGCCCCCTATGCCACCTGAAGGTATATATACTAACTCCAAGGTCACCATACCTTGGAGAATAGGGAATACATATTCTGAGAAATGTCACCTTGGACTTAGCATATGCAACTTTTATCTTTTCGCCATTCATTCTCCATATTATTTCGGGACTCACTCTAGCAGATCCCGACATTTTAAATGGTTATACCTGCAGACCTACAAGGAAAAGAGGAGCCTTTTTCTACATGACTGCCTGGAGCTGCTTCTTTGTCAGCATGCGTGTTTGTCTGACCTCATTCCTACACAGGAGTTAATGAATTTTTTTTCTGAGCCAGATAGAATAACCTGGCAAAATGACAGAAAAAAGAGATGTCGGAAAAGCAAGGGCACTGTATGACCGCATGATACGTGTAGAGGCACGGTATGGGGACTGTATCTTTTCATTTAGAAAAAAAAAACACTTGTACTTTATGCCACATATAAAATCGCTGCTTCAGATCTGTAAGGAGATCACTAGAAACCCTTTATGCTGTCTGTTTCTCAGTTTCTCACCTCATTCTAGTAACTTAGGATCGGCCAAAGTTGTAGCCCATCAAAACACATGGGCTGTATTTATGAGGGGCTATGAGTTCCTTTTTCTTAGACTCATAATTTGTAGAAATAACAGTTAAGAACTTTAAAAATAGCACAAACACTTCTTTCAATAAACATCTCATGCTCTTGTACTCTACAAGGAAGATGAAACTGCTGCTTCCTGGCTAGGAGATGTTCGCCAGAAGAAGGTCTTTGTATTATTGTTTCATAATAGCCTTGTTCACTCTAGTACATCAAAACATTAGATATAGTAATCTAATTCAACATACAGACTACTGCTGTTTATTGGCTGGGGTGGATTAGAAACTAGTTTTCAGTCTTTATTTTTTTGAAGAAATGGCAGTTAAGATCTATAAAAATAGCTAAAGCATTTTTATTTCAGCAAATACACTTTTGCATTTCACAGCACATGAAATGACAATTTTGAAGCAGTTTAGCTATTTATTTTTTTCTGAATCCCACCTATTGCCTAGCCTGCTCAAGTTGCCTTATTTATGTTTTAGGAACATCTCTCCCAATCATTCCAGAAGAATCCAAGCTTCCCACAGAAGGAGTTGCTGCTTTCTGAAGACCAAAACGTCCATGCTTCAGAGGATGACATTCTGTATTTCCTTTTTCCATCCTTGTTAAATAATTGCCTTAGTTAGTTATGCATTAAAATATCTACAGTCCTGGTAATCTGAATTTTGATTAATCCCTTATCTGACTTTGAACATCTTGCATACCTAATTTAAACATCTTGCATAACTTATGAAATATTTCCTGCAGTAAGCTGTCTGCCGTAATTTTGGATCTCTGCCTTCAATGCAGAGAAACAACTGCTTTATAGTATGCTTTATGCTTCACAATTTTAGTCTATTATGGACTGATCATTTTCCTTCCTTTTCTGTTGCTTTCTACCTGTCCTTTTTTTTTTTTTGGTATTTGCTGTTATTGCTGATTGTGAGGACTGAAATGGGCTACTTTCTGATAATATTTACACTGTAAAATACGTTCATAAACCTGTGAATAACATTAAAAACTGAGCTTGAGCACATCCTGCAAACACCATTTGAATATGTTCTTATAGTTTTAATGATCATTAAACATCTCTTCCTGTTTCTGCCTTACTCATCATTAATAATCTTTATGTAAACACAAAAGCATCCAAGGTGGTGCAGCGGTAGTGTTGTTGCCTCACAGAAAGAGGTTTTCCCGTTCGATTCTTGGCTGGAGTGCAGGGAGTGCCTTCTGTGTGGAGTCTGCATGTCCTCCCCGCGGTTGGGTGGGCGTTCGAAAGACATGCGTAAATGGGCGTGCCTTTGTTGAAGGTTGAACGTCGAGCTGGCACCTCGGCGTTTGTCAAAATCTACTGCCAATCATTAGCAGACCGGAGTTCCGCTGTGGCGACCCCTAACCGGGAAAAGCCGAAAGACAACAACATGTAAACACAAAAGCAATGACTCAGCTACTTTGCCCAGTACTATGCCCCCCTCCCACCTATAATTATCTATAATTCTTTATACCTATTTACCTTTTAGCTTTAGAAATGGTAATACTTTCTGGCTCTGCTATGAAGCTTATCTGTAAGATGAGAGTTTTGCTTAATTCCTGTGACTTTGTTACCTGAGTTCCTATTGTTCTATAATCTCTGACAATGCTCAGGACTAGACTGCAAAATTTGCATTGCATTCTTCAGTGCAGGGCCGGTGTTAGAATTTTGGGGGACCCAGCAAATGTCAAGTTGGGAGCCCCATAGAAACGTCCAGTGTAAGTATCACCCTGTCACTGCCACACCTCCTAAGCAACCTTTTAATTCATGATGCAAACATTTAGGAGTAGTGCACAGATACTAACCTGTAGCAACAATGCTCTTACATTACCACACTATGTTGGCACATCTGACAAAGTGGCATTTACAGTTACTGGCAATTGTAAAATGGCACCCTAGGCCTACTGTTTCAGCACCCCCACCACACACAGACACACCCTCTAGTCCGCCCCTTTGTTTCCCCCCATAATGGGCTCCCAGTACCATGCACGTTACACTTTTTTTTCTTTCTTTTCTCGTATTTTGCTTTATTCTTCAGCTTTTTTAAGACACCATAACTTTCTATATGCTCTGAAGTGTATTTTTAAGTTTTTTTTCTTTTTACACAACCTTTTCATCCAGTGATGGCTTAAACAGAAGTTATGATTAACAAGAGAAATTCAGTGTTGCTGTTCAGCTTCAGTTTTCCTTGCATCCTTTCAACACATCTTTCCGAATCAAGACAGCACAGTGATAACCACATAGGAAATAATGCAAATAAGTTCGGGTCCAAGAAGCTATAGGGTTATAGATGCTCTGGGATGCATTTTAGAGCATCTTCCTAAACTTTTAATCAAATTAGCCTAAACAAAAATCATCAGTAAGAAAAGAATTTCAGTCTTTATTTTTTATTTTTTGTCTTTCAGGGAAGCTATTTAGTTGTTCTGAAAGCTAAATGTTCAAAGCTGACAAGAATAGTAGCTCACAATAAACTAAAAAGCCAATTGTATCTTATAGACTGCAAGGAACCACCACGCACCACCATAAACGAATGAGCAATTTGTTAGAAGAGAGAACAAGCGCTTTCACGCACTAACCTAGTGCGCTTCCTCAGGTTACAATACAGAAGGCTAATCCTTATCTTTATATACAAAATATCCACCCTAATTAAACAATTAAATCAAGCAATTAGATGAGCTTATCAGTATTTTTAAAAAGAAATGCTAACTTTAAAGCCATCAGGACTGTTTCTAATAGTGCTTGAAAAAATCAACATGCTTATTTATTAATATGCCTATACATAGTACTTTAGATGCAGTTCTTCTAAACTTTGTATAATATATGTGTCCATATAACACATGCATTAAAACAACAGTTTAAAGTTCAAACTAATCCATATATAGAAGTATTAAACTTACAAGAATAAACACCTAATAATTCATGTGCAATGTGCAAGAGGTATATAAAAACGGATGTCCTCTGCTGAGTCGATTAAAAACCATTAATCATGGATTACATAATGAATAAACCAAAATCAATAATAAAAATGCAAAACAGTGTGTGCACAGATAATATAAAAAGAGAGGGACAGAAGAAAGAAAAAGGAATGCGGGTATGGGAAAAAGGTAGAACGGGAAGAAATGAAAAGGAAAGAAGAGGGAAAGGGGGGAGGGGAGAAGGGGAGGGAGAGGAGGGGAGAAAGGGGGAAGGAAGGGGGGGAGGAAAAAGGGGAAGGAAAGAAAGAAAAAAAGGAAAGAAAGAATAGGAATGAAAATGTGATAAGAGAAGGGGGGAAGAAGAAGAAGGGACACAGGGATAGAAAAACGAAAAAATATATAATGAATGAAAAAACATGTAAAAGACCATAATAAAAAATGGATAACATCCTCAAAAACATTTTAAAAACATCAATGAATGACAATATTAGAACGGCTTTATGTATTGCCCAATAGGGCAGGTCTAATACTTAGAGCCGAGTTCAAGCCTGGTTCTATATGTGCCCTGAGGTTTAGAATCCATTTTAGCTCGTTCAGTTCAAGGGCACCTACAATATCTCCTTCTCTTCTGTCGTAATGCAACAACTGCAGGACTCTGAATTTAAAAGTGTGTGATGAAAACTTTTGGCAGTGTCTAGCTAATACATTGGTGGTATTTCCTTTTCTAATGTCATACACGTGATTATAGATGCGGTCCTTAAACCTACGCGTGGTCATACCCACGTAGTAGGCTCCACAAGGTTCACACGTAGCCAAATAAATGACATTGGTCGTGTCGCATGTCGCATAGAATTTCAGCTCAAACACTACACCTACATCTGTGAGTTCAAATCTTTGAGCAGTAGAGATATATTTACACACACAACATTTCCTGCATGGAAAGGTGCCTTGTCTATATTTTGTCCTAATGTCTACAGGTTCAATTTTCACCTTCTCCCTACACAATAGCCTTTTTAGGTTCAAGCAATTGCTATATCTAAAACTTGGCTTATCACCCACTATTTTGGATAAGTCCTTATCCATGCTTAATAGCTTCCAGTTATTTCTAATAATGTCCTTTATATAGCTTATATCACTTGTATACCTAATGTCATATTGGATTCTCCCCTTATTACTTCCCAAGGGGCTACTATAACGCCATTTCCTTTGTATTGACCTAGTTACACCTGAGACATTACTTCTTTGGTTTATAACTAGTTGGGAAGGATATCCCCTATCAACAAAACATTTTTCCTGGAAATCCATATGGTGACTGACATCCTCTGGGCTACTACATAGCCTATTTATCCTAGACATTTGGTTTTTAACTACATTGGGAAAGATATGCCTAGGATGCATACTCTCAAAATGGAGAATGCCATTCCTCCAACAGGGTTTTCTGAATAGTGATGTCGTAATTCTATTCAGGTCATCCTTACTGATGGTAATATCAAGAAAATTGACTTTTTTAGTAGAGCATTCATATGTAAATTCTAAGAAGGTAGTAGTTGAGCCCATAAAGTCTACAAAATCATCCAAGGATTTAACGTCACCATTCCAAAAAAGGAGAATGTCATCTACAAAGCGTCTATATAGAATGACATTATTCTTATATCTTTCAACATTAAAGATGAACATCTTTTCCCATTGATAAACTGCCAGGTTAGCATAGGCATTGGCACAGGGGGTGCCCATGGCTACCCCCCATGTCTGCCTATATATTCTGTCCTGAAACAGAAAAATGTTATTGTTCAATGTTATATCCAAAAGAGTACAAACTGTCATTTGATCATCATTTTCCAGGTTACTAAGCTCAGTCATACAGCTCCTAACAGCATCAATTCCAAACTTATTAGGTATACTAGTGAATAAACTTTTTATGTCAAGTGTAACCATCAGCGTATTATGTCTTAAGTTTTTAAGTAATGAAACATCCTTCAAATCTGTCAGTAAATTAAAAGAATTTTTCAGAATGGTAGGTATATTACCGACCAAAGGACCTATCTTCGATTGCACAAACAAGGATGCATTCTCCATGACCCAAAGCTTCCCAGACACTATGGGGCATAAGGGTGGTGGATATACCCCCTTGTGCATCTTGGGGAGCCCCTTAATAAGGGGAATCAATGGAGTCTCAATCATTAGAAAATCATATAGACATTTATCCACACTTCTGGTCATCAATAGATCATATATTGTATCATGCACATTTCTAATAATGGGTCCTACTTCAGTTTTACTTATTTGAGAGTAGGCTACATCATCATTTAGCATTTCACTCATTAAATCATTATACAATGCTGCATCCAATGCGACAACCCCCCCCCCTTTATCTGCAGGTTTGAAGACTATGCTATCATCATTACATAGAAATTCAAGGCTACATTTCTGTAGTGCATTTAAATTAGTAAATAGATGTTTATGCTTCCTTTCCTTGTAATAGTGATAAAAATCATATTCACAAGCACGCTGGAAACATTCAACTTGACCTGATATATGCGGTATAAAGGTACTCTTCCTTTTTAATACTATCGAATTAAAAATGGCATCACTATTATCAGAGTCCTTATATAATACTTTAAGCGCTACCTTTCTTGTAAACTTACGAAGCATAATGAGAGTATCAGACAGTTCGCTTCCTCTAGCGGGAATAAAGGAGAGTCCCCTATTCAAAATAGAGCATTCAACTTCAGTGAGCTCCCTAGAGGTCAAGTTGAAAAATAAAGTGTTCAGTTCTTCTTTCTCCTGGATTCTCGCATTTCCCCTGATAGTTTCCGTTTGCCTCTTCCTCTGCTCGTTGAGCGTACCAACGCTCGGTTCTTGTAGGGTAGAGGGAAGTTTAAAGAAGACGCTGCTTCAGGCATGTTATTCAAGTTGTGAGTGTTAGTTTTGGATCTGGCTCCTGTCACATCTGATGTTTTGAGACACTGTTGGTTACAGGGAAGTGAAGAGCCAGATAAGGTAGTGTCTTCATCCATATTCACGTTAGTGGAAGTGGAATTGCCAGAGAAATTGCTCTGTGAGTTGGATACGCTAGTCGTACTTGGTGCGCTTAGCTGAACATTATCAGCTTGATCATTATTCTCATCTATAGCAGCTGCTTCATTAAATCTCGGCCACAAAAAGATGTGGCCCATTTGAAAATCATTGCAGTCACATTTGAGTTTTTTAAGCTTAATCTGTTCAAGCTTATTACTATACAGCATAAGCTGTCTCAACATGTTATTTAATTTAGACATACAAAAGTCACTTTTAAACAACAGGGTAATATTCTTATGCTCACCTTCCACCTTTGTGATGAGTTCAGCTTCAACAGGTAGGAAGTAATCAATAAGCAACTGAATATATTTATTGCTGAGATCTATATTTAGCTGTTGCCATCTCCGCAGGAGTTCAGGGTGAGCATCCCCATAACTCGGCATACATAGGACACGCATACCTCGTGGAATGACCTTAAAATGCAAACACGCCTCCAAGTTCTTCCTCTGCCAAATAAGCCGGTGCAGTTTGTAAAGGTCATTCTCCAGTGTCCTAAGAGCTCCATAAAATTCTTGTAGGTTTTCCGTGCTAGATGTAGCAGTATGTAAAGTGTTACCTTTAATATCAAAGTTCAGTAAAGGATTGTCCTGCTGATGGAATAGTCCATTCCAGTCCTCGGTACAGCTTGTACCTGCCGGATTATAATCAAGCTCGATATTAGGTATCTCCATTTTGTTCGTGTTTTGGTCAACCAGGTAGAAGAAGAAAAGCAGTAATATTAGCACCAAACCAAGTACGACCATCCAAAGGTTCCTGGCAAAAAGAGATGTAGGACGAGCAAAGATATCTTATAGACTGCAAGGAACCACCACGCACCACCATAAACGAATGAGCAATTTGTTAGAAGAGAGAACAAGCGCTTTCACGCACTAACCTAGTGCGCTTCCTCAGGTTACAATACAGAAGGCTAATCCTTATCTTTATATACAAAATATCCACCCTAATTAAACAATTAAATCAAGCAATTAGATGAGCTTATCAGTATTTTTAAAAAGAAATGCTAACTTTAAAGCCATCAGGGCTGTTTCTAATAGTGCTTGAAAAAATCACATGCTTATTTATTAATATGCATATACATAGTACTTTGGATGCAGTTCTTCTAAACTTTGTATAATATATGTGTCCATATAACACATGCATTAAAACAACAGCCAATTAAAAAGCCAATTGTGAGAACATACAGGTCTATCCTGGAATACTGCCTGCCTCCCTTACCCCCCCCCTCCAAAAAAAAAAAGATAGTCACTGCCTATGCACACTGGTGTTAGATCCTCCAAAAAAAAAAAAAAAGATAGTCACTGCCTATGCATTCCACTGGTGTTAGATTGGGATAAAAGCAGTCATGTATTTAAAGTGACCGCTGACATACATATACATAGCATGCCTCCTCATTCCTCACCCATAGCCTCCAAATGCAGCCACCAGTATACATGCCCAATGTGTGGTTCATAGATTAGTACTAGGTTAACTGCCTTTTCGGCCATTTTTAGCCTAGCCAATTATCCCAACATTATGTCTGTAAGATAAACACCTTAACCATTGTGCTAAGTATGCCATTAAAGGTGAGAATCAAACTCTATACATTCTGCTTATGAGGCAATGACTTTAACAATTATGTCAGACCACCCACTTTCAATCAAATTGTGAGCTGAGGGAATCAAACCCTGTGCCACTGGAACTACAGCTCACAATCTTAACCTTCTGCATCAACTGTCAGACTAAGTACTTGGCAAGCTGCCCTTACAGGCGATTTTAAACTTAGCTGATTTCCCCTCCAAGGGTGAGAATCAAACCCTGTACTTTGCATTTGTGAGGTAAACACCTTAATCATTACACCAACCCCCAACTAAAGTAAAAGATGATTGTGATGAAAGCAAAAAAAACTAATGATTACAGCAATGTATTCTACTTTGTTGCTTCTAGACAGTACACTGCCCCTACAGAAGCTATAGTGACTTTTTTTGTACACCTCTGAAGCCTGTCAGTAAAGTGAAACAAGCAATGACCACACTGCCCTCAGGACAAACATAAGCTATAATGACCTCCTGTATGCACCTCTAAGGTTTGACTGTGATGAAAATGAAGAAGTAATAACAATACAGTCCCCAGCCCCCACCCCCCTATAACCTACAGCAGTTTTCTGTGCAGATGCATCTAAACAGGGCTGGTTTTAAAATGGGTGTAGTTGAGAGCAGAGACCATTATCAGCTTTACCCTAACAGGGTCATATCACAGCCATGTTCAGGTTACAGAGCATACTCGATAATTAATACATTTTTTCTCCTCATTTTTCCCCAACCAGCAACAGCTTTTGTGGGGCCCCTACACAGTCAAGAGTGATTAAGGGAGCCTCCTCTATCCATTTATACAGTCTGGGAGTAGGGGCCACTAGAATCCTAGAAGATTTTAGTATCTGTGTGTTTTGTAATATATTTTATGCCTTTATTTTGAAATATAATTACTTGGTAGCTACATTTTTTACTGATACCCAGAAGAATAATGTATGTGTCCTAGCATTACTGGGTATGTGCACAGATACAAATCTGTAATATTTTTACACACACACACACACACACACACACACACACACACACACACACACACACACACACACAGCATAAGTCGTAGCAATACTAATTTTGTACTTGTTTCAGCAAACAGCAATACATTGTGCAAAACTGATACTTGCTCACCACATCAGTGACTGCTGTTTAACAGTCATCAAATAGCATCAGAGGTAAGTCACTTTTATTTACCTCATTGAGGAGTAACGTATACCTGTCACTGTCCCTGATTTCACATACCTTCCCCGGTTTTGCTAATAATTTTGCTCTGTCCTTTGTAAAAACTTTGATTTGCTGGTAAATCATTCATGACTACAGAAAGTCAATAAATCCAGACATCAGAGTTTTATACTTCTTATTGTCCAAAAAATGCATGTTGATTATTTTTGGCATTGTGCTGAATTCTTCAGCAAACAAGCTGAGAGTTATAGTATTGAGTGTTCTGCCAGTATTTATAAAAATCCCTGAAAGAGAAAATCATCCCTGAAGATTGAAGCATCAGCTCTTCTTAAAATTCATGGTTTTCACTTAGATTGGCCCCCCTGGACTCTCTAGTGCTTATTTTGTTCATGTTCATTATTAGCTTTATCTAACAGGGTTATATCACAGCCACATTCAGGTTAAAGAGTGTAATCAGAAAATTAATACATTTTTAATCCTCATTTTTCCCTAACCAGCAGCAGCTTTTGTGGGGCCCCCTAACAGTCAAGGATGATTAAAGGGACCCCTGCAGCCATGGTTATTGCAGGTGCCTAATGTTGGCTATCTTGTTAGTTTTAGTGGAGATAATGTCAATCAGCAGGGTTTGGGGCACTACATCAGTGGTAAAATATTTAATGGAACTGTGACGACTCTTACTTGATAAAACACTGTTACTATAACCAGAGATATCTTAATTTTAAAGGAGGTACAAATAAGAGTTATTAGTCACTTGTTTTATTAAGTACACAGAATTTCTGTACTAGCTTTTGCTGGTTTGATATACATGTTACAAAACATCAGAATAAGATAATTTGCTGTGGTTGGGGGCCACCCAGGAACAGGGGGCTCCCAGCAATTGCAGGGTTTGCTGGTGCCATACTGTGCATTACTACTGGAAGTAGAGCTGAAAACCTAGTGAAAAGCCTTCTCATCATCTAACGTGAAAATGACTTTGACACTGTTAACGTCCCTAAACCTTGCAGTGCATCTACTACACTTATCAGACAATAGTAGGATATCCCATCCGAGGATCGCGTGAATCACCTCTGGGACCACTGCCCTGTCCTACCTAAAATGTCTTCCACTCAAACAGTATAACAAGCAAAATGATAATAATTGTGGAGCTCTTCCCTTTTATAAGGCTATGGTGATCTTCCCGTAAATGCTAGACCCCCCCCCCCTGTCATGTCATCTCTTACTGACAAACCTAGGCTGATATCAAAGGGCTAAAACTCTTGCGTCTGAATGCAAGAAGGTTTAGAAATAAACTTCATGGTCTAGAAACATTGCTTTCCAGACTAAGACCCAATATGTATATGTTGCATGACTGAGTTGTGGTTTAAATCCAATATCTCAAGGATATATTGCCTTCAGAAAAGATAAAATCCTTAAGAAATCTGGAAATGCTCTCATTTATATCTGAGATACAATTCAGGTTAACATTCTTAACCAATAATCTCATCTCACAGCTATCACTTAATGCTTACACAAGGAAATTAATTAAGAACATAAAATTAACTATGAATTTAACAAGAAGCTTGTGTAACATATGTTTGTATTAAGCTGAGATGTGCATACCATATCCTTCTCAAACTGTCAAACCAGGTCTTTGAACCTGTAATATATGAGATACTGCTACTTGGCTACCTGAATTTAGTTTGAAAACAACTACTTAACGCTCCAGTTATAGTGCCTTTCTTGCTCGAAGCCCACAACAAAATGATTTGCACCAGAACTGCCTCATATTGTGGTAAGAGGATCATCCAAAAGTAAGTACTCACCAAAAGAGTTGAACAGTTACAGTCAACTGGACTTCATCCAGACACCATTATTGACCACTTCCATTTATCATTAGTGACCACTTCCAGTTATCATTAGTGACCACCCTTTGCAGTACCATACAAGCATTTACCTAAAGCAAGACTCCTATTTTCTAGCACCTGTATAAAACGTCAGCTGGACTCTCATTAAGACTTGTGTTCTCATCAATGATGCTTTGACTATGTTATCATAAGCTTACTGCCTGTACTAGATAAATATGCCCGACTAAGAAAATTAAGGATGTGTGGCAAATTCTCAGCCTGGATGTCTCCCCATCTAAAGTCTCTTCAAGGCAGAAAGAGGCCAAACATATCTGACTCACTGTCATACCGTAACTGCTCAGTTTTGGAAGAACAATAGAACACTTCGAAGGAATGCAATGACCACAGACCTACTCTGTCACTGTCAAAGTTCATAGGGAAAGAAGTGAATACCCTCAAACTAAACAGCAATCAGAAACTTATACTATTAAACGTGATGACTTTTTTCAGATTTTTTTTCTTACAAGCCCGTACCTACCTTTCATCAAACATCCACATCGGTAACTAATCAAACTTTTGTCCTGAATTCTATCTTGAAAGGAACTGCTGGCACACAATGTGTAAGCTGTTTCAAAGCTTCAAGGTGTTAAAGTCCACAGAAGTATGAGGGCAGATAATATTCCTTCTCACTTCTTAAAATTGGGCTTTATCAAAGTGACGGCCCAAGTAAGTCTTCTGATAGAGTTTTATGGGAGGGATTTGAACCCAGGCTATGGATGCTTGCTCACATGGCCCTTTTCCAGAGAAAGACAAACATATGCCAATTACTGACCTGCAAATTTTCACTTCTGAAGTCAAAATACTTAAACAAGCAGTTCATTGACAACTGCCTTCTTACCTAAGAGATGATCGGCTGCTATTGACAGCATATGGATGATGTCATGGACATTTCATTGAGATTGCACTGGTATAGTGCAGAAACCATATTCAATCAGCCATGGACAAAGGCTAATGCATCAGAATACTGTACTCAGAGTTTAGTAAAGCCTTTGATATGATCTCATGTTCTTTGCTCTTACAGAGACTCTCTGTAATTTTTCCTAGTAAATGTTCAATTATAAACTAACTAGTTACCTGGCTGACAGACAGTGCAAGATAAAGCTGAAAAAATACTACATCTGACCAATGTGACCAAGATGGGCAGTTTATATTATTCCCCACTGTCTCCTTACTTGGGTCACTGTTATTGTCACTGTTCGTTAATAGTATGTGACATTACTGCACAAATGTACCTTTCATTCACTATACAAATGATGTGGCCCTTTTGTGTTAGTAAACTAATATTTCCCAGTCACCCACAAACTACAAAAGGCCTTTCATCAACAAAAATATTTGACCTCATGCAACTGTGCAATACTTAACACATCTAAAAACATGTCTGTGCATTAGTAAGAAGAAATAGATTGGTGCTTCTATATTCCACGGGTAGTTCCAGAACTAGAACACCACTAGAGAATTTATACATACTAAGTTACTTGTGTTTCTGTTTGATAATGGAGAAACTAACCTAGAAAATTGGTTCTTGTCAAACAACTAAATGACTCTCACCTCTTTCTTAAAGGCAGCTGCAACAGAGTTGACCTTGGTTTCTCTTCTGACATTTGAAAGCTCTGCCCTCACTATTTTTACCAATCTGATTTTAATAGACTGTCATCTGTCTATAATCAAATATCAATGTTTCTGCTTACAGGACCTAGAGATACACAACAGTGTAACATGAAAAAGAAATTAGGTTTGATGTCATTCTAGAATAGAGTTTTTTTACCATCAGTGTTGTCTTGCCTTTATCTACTGCAAACTCACTGTCCTATAACCACTCTATCCTTTTGTCAATTGTCATGGTATACCGCAAGGAGACACAGATTCTTCAAGGCCTCACTTTTTGTCATCTGCTTGTACACTAAGAACAATGGGGACATGGCCTTTTGCAATTACACCCCTTGCATCTGAAACAGATATCAGATGCTCCCACTTGCAAGCAATCTTCCAAAAAGACCCCCCCCCCGACATATATTTACTATTCAGTAATTCAAACCATGTTGAACTATGAACAACATGGATTTTTCAACATAGCTAGCAATCAGGCATTCAGTTCAAAATGTTGTTAATGTTGAGTTACGTTTTTTGTAAACTACTGAATTTAGTGAGTACATGCTATTATGTGTATTATGTTGGCCTTGTATAAATGTATGTATTAACTGTATAGCCATATTTTATTTTATTATTGTGTATAGACTATAGTGTTTGATTCATTTCTAAAGAAGAAGAGTAATTCTTCATCAACCCTTAAAAAGGTCCTGTGCCTGACTGGGGCTACATGGTTACTCAATGTTATTCTTTTATTTTGTGATGGTTTACCCAAAGTGGGGATGGAATCAGAGCGGTATACATCCTGAATGTTCTTTGCTTTAATGAAACAAATGTAAATGGGAAGGCTGATGAGTAGAAATATTAAGACATTTTGAAACACTTCTACTATCTCTCTGGCCATGCCTAAATTTTCACAATACTTTTAATTGTTGATGTTACCTGCACAAAAAAAAATTACTACTGAGGCACTTTTTCTGTTTTTAAAATGTCATTAGCACCTGTCTCATGTTGCCTACCTTAGGAAGGCATATTAAACACCTATGCAAACTTCCACCAAGGCAAGACAAAGACTCTAGACCCCTTAATATGGAGTCACATGTCTCTGGGATTTTTCCACGGGAGCATTCATTACCTTCAGGCTAAAGATTATGAATTGTGTCTGCAGTTTATTCCATAACTGACTGTGTCTCCTGAGTACTGTTGGTATTTGGCCTGTCTACCTGAGATATATGCCACTTTAACGTCATGCTCTTAGTCTCCTGTTTCCCTTGCGTCCACTTCATCCTTCACAATTTCTGAAGTAGAAGAAGTCTATAACTCTTAATTATTGTCATTATTCATGAGGTGTAATTCACCACCTTTCCTCCAAAAGTCACTAGTTTTAAGAGGGATTAAGAAGGACAGAGCTAAAATTTGGGTTAAAATCAGGGACACTTGAAAATCAGGGACAGTTGAGAGATACGCCACCTTGTAGTGAGTGCCACTACACTAAAGTGGCTCTTGTGTAAATTAAACACCACTTTCCACGTTACCACTAATCACTGTCATGCTCATTTACAAGTGGTAAGGTCTGGAATGATACAAAGCTCTGTTCTTCACTCCTGCTATTCACCCCCTTTCACTGATCCATAGCAAACTCTTGCAAATATTAACATGCTTTTAAATGCTGAAAGTATGTTTATTGTGCACTCAAGTAACTCACCCTTAGATAGTACAAATCTCAGCAATAATTTAAAGAGTTTAGGAGAACATCTCATTTTGGAGAAGACCAAATCAATGATATTTAGCACTCAGAAATTATCCAGCCTCCTTAAAAGTAGCTGGAACAATTCTAAACTAGATGAAAATTCTGACAAATTGCTTTAAAATTGCAAGTTCTTGGGATCTGGTGAACTTGAGCACTGTTTTATAATACACAGTAATATTATTTCATATATCATTTTTATTGTGCATTAATTGCAATTTTTACATCTTCTGTTTGCAGAGTGCAGTGACTGCAGACTGCTCAAAGTGAAATCTGATGATTCCTGACACGTACACTAGACAGGCAATATGACTGTTGTCATGTTTCTCCCTGCAGCTTGACATTCCCGACCCTCAAAGTTATATGTGTCATCGGTACTTAATTTGCAAATCGTTTAACCTGGACCATTGCAGTTCAGTCCACGCATTTCTGAAAATTAAAAAGAGCGCAAGAACATTAAAGTTAAGTGCACCTGTTAGTATTTTCTGAGGAACATACAAGATACTGGACTAACAGCTTACTTACTCAGAACCAGACAATATCAATATTTCAAGTGCATTAGTCTATAAAGTATTATATTCTTTGTTTATGACCACAGTGTATCATTCAGTGGTGTTGTTAATAAATGGAAAAACAAATGCTTAATTTCTTTCTGAACCCTTCTTAAGGCTTACATCAAGGTTGATGCTATGGCCAGGAGTAAGATAATGGGTGGGCTTCAGTTTCTAAATGTGGTAGTGGCTGAGATACATATATGTATATAATAGTCTTCCCACATATACAAAGCACCATGGAAATGACTAACTTCAATACATTTCATTGTGCTGTCAAGGGGCTTAAAACTGAGTGGAATATTTCTTTTGAATATTTCTGACTGACTTAGGCTGCCTTCTCACTAGATATTTCCTTTTCTGACTGATGTATCTATCATGTGCACTGCGGTGCTAGAGGTTAACCATTAATTTATTTCACATCCTATTGTAAAGACTAAGCTTAGCCTGCTGTTAACCTTTTAGTAAACTGATGGGTCTAATTCATTCTAAAGAGCACATTAAATTTGACAGATGAGCAAAGAAGGGAAATTTAATGGATATGCATGTAACTAATGAGAAACAGGCAATAAATGTTTCTAAAGCCCAGAAAGAATATGGAAAAACTAGAGCGCATGCCCCTGCAGGCTAATAGATGACTCCCTAAGTATGTGGTGTCAAGAGTAAATATATAGGCTCAAGTGGGCATGGGTGGAGATGTGTGGAATTGATACAGCATTATGTGAAGGAGGTTATGCGCTGTGCTAAACACTGTAAAAGATTCTGGATGGTTATGTTGTAAAGGAAACTGGGGAATGGCTTTGATAACATATGAGGTGCATGAAATGGCAGTTGTGTTATTGGGGGTATTTCTAGTCTTGTAAAAGTTTAACAATATTTTGGGGGATCTGAAAATGTTCCATTTTCTTTTCTACATGTCAATGATAAGGATGTACACTGACATTAATAGTTTAGGAAATGTATGTAGAATAGTTTTAATATGTTTTATAGGGCCCCTTCCTTCTTTCCGCCTGTCTTACATGATTTATTTGGTAATAACATTTTTTTAAAAATTGCAATTAATTTAACAGCATGGTTAAATGTCCAAAACCTTTTCCATTGTAGGTCCAAAGGTATTGACCAGGTTTGCCTGTTCAGTATGGAAATTACAGAATTATTTTTTAGACAACTCAGAACATTACTTTACAGACAGTGATGCCCAGTCCAAATACATTGTTACTATTTCTTAAAAAGTAAACAAATTCTGCAGCATACAGTGATGAACAGTTGAACAAAGTTGGCAATGTTGTACGTGCGAACCCCACTGGGTGCACAGTAGCCAGGCCTGCCTAGATCACACCCACCGCACAACTGTCTGGGACCTTAATGTATTTTTTTATGTTTTTGCAGGGTCTGCACCCCTCTGCACCCTCACACCTCTACAAATTAAATATACCAACTACAAGATCTCACTACATTGAGGAAAAGGGTAAATACCCACGGGATGGCCACCATCTGCGCAAGAACTGCCCAGTGAGATACACACATACAGTATCACCACAAAGTCATATTGATGTATTTCACTGAATATATTAACATTAAATATTTGTGTAATTTTGTTTCTTTGCTTTTGTACCGCAACTTAAACCTGCTGTTTAGGTGTACCTCTTTTGTTATTCTTTATTTTTGCAACTAGAGCATGACTAAAAAGTGCCATAGTAATCCAGTTCCTTTAACTGTAAAATAAATAAATATGAATAAATAATCATGATCAAAATGTTTTTGCTACCCTCTGCAAGAGGCTGTTTTATCTCTATAGTAGGTGTTTTCATATGTTAGTCAATAGAAGAGGGAGATATAGAAGATAAGCCTTTCATATTTTCATATTTTCTTTTATGCTGCTTCCTTTCTTAAAATGCATTCATCTCCTTCTTCTCTACTGCCCCTTTTCAATCCTTCTTATTTTTTTGTTAAAAGATGAGGCTGTTACAGTTTTGGTATGTTGATTTAGTTCTTATCGTGGACTACTGAAGGGTCACAATTTGCTGTTTAATATGCTACCCATAAACAAAACCGCAGTAAGTGGAGAAATGTTTTTTAGACTTCCAAATTTACAGTTGTTAATTAGCTTGAAGATGATATCTGGTATCTGATATAAAGCTTTTTTTAGAACATTCCAGACTTGCAAAGTTATCGTGCAGAAATCATCTACAGTCATTGTTACAGACAAAACAGTCTCAGATAGATTTCTTCTGCTTATTAGTCACTGAACACTGAAAATTCCACTGATAGACATTCAACTGATAGTCTTTCTGCAGCAAGAAAACAGTTGGCTGGCTAGTGAGCATGAAAGAGCAAGAAGAAGTGAAGATAGCATGTAGTAATGCAAGTTAACAGCTTGTGGGAATTAATATTGAGAAGGATAAGCTGCTGACTGTTGCACAGGAATGACTGGAATGACACTGCTACAAGAGATATCCACAAAGAAAGGTATTAGTTTATACTGTAACTGGTATTAAAGTAACAAGAAATGAGTGATATGGTGTTAGGACTTCCATCAATAAAGCATCGTCTTCATCATGGAGACAGCAATATCATTTGGATGAGTACTGTTTGCAGCTAAAACATTCTTCTCATTTCATTAGTAAGCTGTAGCCCACAGAGCTATAACTGTTGTGTACTGATAAACAGTTTGGCTGGCATGATGTAGAAGGCTTAGATACCTTCTAGTGTTTTAGTCTTACACATATTTTGTTGTGGGCTTTGTTTGGTAGGATATAGTATATCTGTTTCAGTGGATCTCTGCATTTAGTTGTGACATATGGGAATGCTTTGCATTACTGCACTGCACTGTTATAGTGATACAGTAAGTCTGCACAACCTATGTAAACTATCTCCTGACCACCAACAGTACGCTATCCAATCTTTGCTCTGAGCAATCACATTATTAGAGGAAGCACTACATTATCCAGTCTCCTGCTCTGAGCAATCACTTTATTACAGGAAACAGTATGCTATCCAATGTTTGCTCTGAGCAATCACTTTATTACAGGAAACTATCCACTATCCAATCTCTGCTCTGAGCAATCACTTTATTACTGGAAACAGTACACTATCCAATCTCTGCTCACACCAAATCACTTTATTACATTAAACTATCCACTATCCACTCTCTGCTCTGACCAATCACTTTAGTACAGAAAACAGTACTTTATTCATTCTCTACTCTGAGCAATCACATTATGTCAGGAAAACTATATACTCACACTGGAAAAAGTGTTTCATACAGCCTTTACATAAGAGTGGAATGTCATATAAACTTTGAAATTACAGACCAAAAGCTATCCTCACCCCTCCTTCTAAAGTCCATGTGAAATGCCTCCACTCTCAGTTTATCAAATACAATAGCTTTAAGTCCACACAACATGGTTTTTGCTAAAACCATACTGCTACCATCACATCAGTGAACTTCAAAAATACTGTCAACTCCTGACAAATATGTCATATCCCTCCATCTAGATTTGATACAGAATCTCACCAAACACTATTACAAAACTCTCCTCTCTACGTATTTCAAGTTTGTCTCTTCTCCGGTTTCAAAGTTACCTATTAAACAGAACATAGTCAGTAAAGCAGAAAGTCAATTCCTCGTCCTTCTTACCTGTATCAGTGGGTGTCCCTCAAGGATCAGTAGTAAGTCCTTTGCTACTTACTCTTTTCACAAATGACATTCACACTGCTGCAAAATAGGCCACCACCATTCAGTGCGCAGGTGTCTTCACCCTTATCTGCACAGCTGAAAACTTTACAAAATGTCAGTAAATCACACAACATAGCAATGATTCTCCCCTATTGAAACATGGTTAAATAATGCATTAACTCTTACTAAATCCTAACATAGCAAAACTAATACTATTTTTCCCAAAAAGTTATCTGCTGAAAAAACCTGCCTTACAATTCACTCAAGTGATAACTGTGACGTCCCTTCTCTGGGCCAGTAATCAAGGAGCCTCAACCCTCACCCCTGACAGTGATAAGGGATGTTCACTTGGAACAAAGATAGATACATACAGTATTTCCAGATGCAGCTCTCTGTGCCATGCACAATTTCCCTTAAGAGCATACAGGGAACACAGTCCTGCAGCTTGTTCCCCCCCTCTCTATCCAGGCCCCCAATAAGATCCCCACTGACACTGCTGTAGAGTTGAGTCCTCAGACGAGTGTTCCAAGCCATGTCCTCCAACACTCTCTCTGTGAAACCAGTGCTCTGTGTCCCTGCTCCAAGTAGCTGATGCACACTCTTTGAGATTTGATTTTCACACACATATACACCTGGGAAGGTTGGCACAGATGTACCAGCTATGCCTCTTCAGCCAGACTATAAGGTGGATACTGCCACCAGAACACAAGAAAGCTAGCTAATCTAAGGCTGTTACAAGGGTACCCAATTATACTGAATAAAATTAATACTAATACAAATGGTAGTGCTTGACCAGTGCAGCAAGGCTTTCAGGAGTAGCCACAGTGTCACCAAATAAATATAAGTACTCTCAAAGGTTAAGATATTCTCTAAAAGACCAGCCATGATGAAAAGTTTAAATATATTTCATAATAAATAATAAAAAATAACATGAAAATGTGAAATATCTAGTTACAATAAACACCAGAGTTTCAGTCATAGGAAATATTAAAAATAACACAGATGGAAAGATTCACACAGATTTAGAAAAATAATACTTAACTAATCTTACTATATTTTACTGACTGATTAAAGAATTACTGTTCCCTAGTTCACTTACTACAGCAAGGCAAGATGATGTAGATGAGTGGTCCTTCTTTGTCAGATTTTCCAAACACACTGCCCTGAGACTTCTGTCTTATCTAGTACTAAATAATAAGTCCAAAACTCACAGCTGAGTTAAAGTAAAAGCACTTTATTCCAAACCAACTCACAAAGCTTTTGGGATACTCCCTTCATCAGTGTGTATAACATAAGCAAAATCATTTAAATACTCATTTGTTATCACATGACGCATTAATTAAGCCTAAATGAGCCACTCAACCATAATACAATTATATAAAAAAACTTATAAAAAATCTTATAAGAAATGTAATAATGCCTGTATAAAATTACTATGCAGTAGTGCCTGTGCAAAAATTGTGCAAATATAAACATATAAAACCTGCTTATATATATAAACACTAAAATGTGCATACTAGAACTATGTGTCTATATATATATATATATATATATATATATATATATATATATATATATATATGAATATAAATATATGTAAACATACACATATGAATAAATCACAATTCAGTTAGTTTAAAAACAACTGTCTCTTTTTTAGAATTGGTTTTATACTAACCACTGTGTTTAAACCTGGTGGGTCATCCACTTGCAAATGTGTAAATCATTATGTGTCATAATACACACACATAGAGCTTTGCTAAGATGTGTTATAGCATCTGGAAGCTATAAAACTATTTCAAAAACTTTCACCCTTCCAGTGTACCAATGATTTCACCCCAAGGACAATATAGTAGGATTCTTAGTCCTGGTTTTCACAGACATTTTGTCTCTGGCTGCAATCAGAACTGTAAGATACCATCTTTATGGCCTAAACCAGGTAATTTAATTTCAGACTATTTTCAAAGTTAGCTGGACTGAGATTAACATCTTCTCTTCCAATATCCTCTGTTAGAATATATTCATTTCAACAGTTACAATACAGTCTGACATACAGGTGTATTTCTTTCATGTCCAGCAGGACACACTGTTGGTATATTTTTTTTAACACAAGCAATTTTACAAATACATTTTCAACACAAGCACCTGTACAATTCAGTTTGATATACAAATGATACATAATTCTTTACAAACTCCAGCTAGCTATGCTGGCATATGTTACACATCCACTGCCCTACTTCTCTTGGCATAGCTGTCAATACCTCACACCATCGCAATAATACCCAGATAGAACAAGTAACACATACCAAACTTCCTGGAGCCATAATAGACGACAATTTGAAATTTGACTGGCACAGATCCCAACAATAAACAAACAGCAGCAGGGATTCTTATATAGGGCTAAAACCTACCTTACTAACACAGCAGTGAAATGTACCCTCAATTTTCCCAGTATTATCTCCTTTCGTATGCCTTATCAATTCTTAACAACCTACAGAGATCACTGCAATTCAAAATGGAACAGTGTTACAACAAAGTGGCTAAATTCACAGCTAACATTCATTTCAAAACCCATTAATTTCTTTCTCTTAAACCACCTAGCTAGTTAGAGATCTGACACTATTTAACAATGTCTCACCTACTAATAATCCACACATGCCTATATAAATCACAGAGATCTGCTTTAAAAGCTGTTATCCAGTTCTACTCTCCAAACAGAGATCTATATTCAGGTTAAATATTTCTACTTGTCATTACTAAATCTAGTAACACTTTAGGCGTTTTACTTTTTTCTAAGTGCATTTCTAAAGTGTGGAACTATACCCCCTCCCTCCGATGCAAATTAACAACACAAAATGTTTCAGCCTATCTATTAGATACACAGCTATGCCCATGCTCATCCAAAGGCTAGCCTCTAACACCCTAATCCAGCCATAGATATATAGCTATGCCCCTGCTCATCCAAAGGCTAGCCTCTAGCACCCTAATCCAGCCAAAAATGAATGCTAGCTCTATCTTTTCAGTTTTCCTGACCATGCCTTTTCATCATTAGCACCTTCTACTGTCGCAATAAACTCCTTCAAAGATCTCAGCCCTTTCAATATTTTCCTACTGTTTTCACTAGCTGTATTTTTTCTCTCATGTTTTTTTGTCTCAATCATTAAATCAGACTGGAAATGCATTATCATCCAATGTAAAAAAATGGTATGTTTTTCATCAAAGCTAAACATTCTATTTCATTGTCACAAAGTGAATGTGTGCTGTATTTTTCAACTAATTGTAGTGCTTACTTGTCATATACATGTACTGTCCAATGATGTTTTACTTGTATTGCATTGTATTATATCTTGCATTTGGATATTTTCTCCCCAGGCCTTTACTGAAAAAAAATCTTCACTACCCAGACAGAGTTTCCCAGTAAACAAAAGGCAAAAGATAAAAACGTTCTTTGAAACAAAGAACACATTGCCTGTATTCATGAACTGTGATGCATTTTACATTATATTAAGATAACTTCTTACCTAAATAATCATATTGATACTCCTACACAGACCTGTTACATTTTTTTCAGCTTACCTGATGCATTAACAAAGACTTTTGCAATGAATTTCCCAACATTTTGAGAAACTTTCAAGCTGTTCCTATATGGGTTTGGTGGTATGAAAAATAATCTGTGGGCACAGTGCCACTCACCACCTCTCCCATTACAAGCAATGTAAACTTCTGCCTGTCCTCCCACAGCCAGAATACAGACCTAGTGTTAGTCAACACTTAGATCATTTCAGATGGCAATGAATCAGATGCTCCACAGACACAACTCGTCATTAATTCACTGTTACGTGAGTTTTGAAACATATTTATTTGAGTTGCTCAGTGATGCAATTTGATTAGTGCTTTGTTTGGTTTGCTGGAATTGTTTGTAGGCCAATTTTGTCATGGGAAAGTCAAAACAAGCTTTAGCAGAAAGATGGAAATCACTCCAGAAAGTAAGAATGAGTTCTACCTGACCTGATGAGTTTTAATAAAATCAATGAAAGGAAATCATTAACTGCTTAAAACTTAAAATCAGTGATAAAGTTGCACCAGGAAATGAAAGTGGCAACAAATACATTTTCTAATCTCATAGTGGAAACAGTCACTTTATGAACAATGGCTGCATTTACTGATGCAGAAGGTTAGAATAGTGACCTGCTGGAGGGCTCAGAGTGATCACACTTTGTAACACTTGAAAGGGAACGACTGCTGGAATTTTGGGCTTAACTTGATACTTTGTTAGGAAAGCAATGGACTAAAACAATCTTCAAGGAAATAAGAATACTATTAATTTGTTAATAAATATGGAACTTAATCTTTTTCACCTGTTACAGATTTTTTTTTATTTTCTTTTGTTTCAGGTACACTTTGAGAAGAATACACAGGACAATGATGACTAAAGTTATTAGTTAACATGGGCTATGAGATGCTGCAGAGAAATTAATCTCTAACTGCAAACCCAGTTGCCTGAATTTGAGTAGTGGACTCTGGCACTGGAGACATCAGAGGAGGAGGTAGGAGTGAGCTGTTTCACTCATCATTGGGAGAAGGCATTAGTTCAATCTCTCTATGATACTGTCACCTTTAGGAGTGTGGTTTTCAGGTCAGTAAAACAGGAACCAAGCCAGGCACAGTGCCACTTAATGTTCAGCCTGCCAGTGTCCAGCAGTATAGCTGTCAATTGTTGTATATGCACATGTGCACACACACACACACACACACACACACACACACACACACACACACACACACACACACACACACACACACACACACACACACACACACCATCAGGCAAACAGTGCAGGCTCTCTGTTAGATTAATGAATCTGGTAGCCATTGTGTGGGGGTGGGTATAGGAAAATGTCAACCCACCTCTTGGTTCTCATCTTTTTCTGCATGCTGACAATAGGGATAATGGTGGGATAACAAATGGGCTAATCGGGGCAAGTCATGGGGAAAATAAGCGGTTCAAAAAAAACCCAGAAAGTAACTTTATCTGTATCTCAGTACAGAAGATTATTAGTCATGCTAGTTCCAAGAACATTTTGTTTCTTATACATGCAGGACACATAGGATATGTTAGATATCTTGTTAGCTTTCAATATCATGCAAACCAGAAACTAGAAAGAAAACTTGGAACCCTTATCGCTCAATTAAGATGGTATCTTATGTACCATAACATAATACTTGCTGGACTGTCTTCCTGTACTTATAGGTTTTAGTTCTTTACAATTTGAAACAGAGTTAAATATATATATGCCGGTATAATTTATTTTGTTTACATTTTAGCTATTCAGGAATGGTTTTTACAGCTGGCACAACTAACTTATCTGTTTTATTTTCTCAGTATGTACAGTTAAAATAGCAGACATTTCTCTTGGCACAGGTGAATTTTCTGTTTTATCTTGGTTTACTACATGCAGTTTATCTTGTCAGCTATGTCTGGTTTTCTTTGTAAATATTGCTTCCTTGATTTTATCTTGCTTCATTCATAATTGTACAGTGCATTTATTTTGCCTCTTGCATTTTGTTACTTTAAAAAGATCAGAAGAACATTTGGCAATCACAGTTCAGAAAAACTCTTCCATTACAAACTTTCTTGCTGCTGATATTGTACCCACAATTAATTCAAGTCTAGTCTAAGTGCTTTTTATTCTTATGTTGTTTTTTTAATATATCATATGCTGTAACTGAAATCTGTAGTATAAAAAAAAGCGTGACCTAGAATTTGCCAAAGAGTGTTTTAAGTGCAAGCTAATTGTAGGTTTTTATATTCCTGTTCAGGTAGGTGTTCTTGAACATATCAAATTTCCTGTGCAGAAGGCTTAGCTATTCACTAAACCTGCATTTTTTTTTCATTATTTCTTGCTATTGTTCCTGTTTATGCTTTGTCTCCTGTTTGCACCTAGTCCCAGGTTACTGACCAACATGATGTCCTAGTTTCTGTAAACTATCCATCCATCCACAGGCTTTTTTTTCCCCATTTTTGCACAGGGAGTCAGGGTGCCACTGCATTGGTGACAATCATCTAGAGCCATTGTTCACACTACCAGGTGGCTAGCCCATATGCAGTTGTTCTTTCAAACGACACATACATAAGCACACGCACACCTACAGCCATACCTTAGAGTATACAATCCACCTACTGCATGTCTTTGGAAAGTGGGTGGAAACCAGAGCACCTGGAAAAAAACATGCAAACACAGGAAAGACATGCATACTTCACAGAGAAGGCACCATAGACAAGAACTGAACCAGAAACTCTCTTGCTTTGAGGTGACAATGCTATCTGCTATATCACTGTCTTAGGAGAATGTCTTCCTAGTGTCTGTAAATATTCTCCTACATTTTGTACTCCCTCTACAGAGGAAAACAATGTAAATAATACTTAAAAAAACTTTCTGTTATTAAAAAACTAAAGGTTACTGTGGCACTATATTTGTTAAAGCAATGTAATGTTATTGGTCATAAAAACTGCATGGCTGAGTGGCAGCTTTACCTTCCTATGTCAGTTGTTACAAATACTACTGCTAATATAAATCATCAATTTCCAGAAAGCACTCTGAATGAAAAGTAGGGTTGCCACCTTTTGTTGTAGCCAAAAGTAGACCAAGGCCACACCCTCACACCTCTCATAATCCTGCCCATCTCCTCGCCACTTCCCATCCATTTTTTTGATGCTGTTGTGACATCAAGTGAGGGAGAATGACATATTTTTCCATTTATGATGCTTTTTCTTCTGGCGATTTCCTATGCTTTTCTGTGAAAGCGGGGGTAATAATTATGCCAATGGTTATGGTAATGAGGTGATTTTAATATGATCTTCACTGAATTGTTGCTATAACAACTTGTATTATTGGTCAGAGTCCATGCTACCATGCTCATATCTGCCCATGCCCGAGCTGGGAGGCTATGTGCACAGTGTGTGCATGTATGAACATGGCGAAGCTCTTAGCACTGGCCATCTGTGCTGTTGATACTTTGCACTGCACAACTGTGCTGCCGGAATGTCACATGGTGCCAGGTACAGGTAGCTATGCATATAGGGCTCCTATTTTCCTATTTTCCTCCATATTCTGACTTACAGAGTGGACATGACCTCTTTAGGAACTGATTTCAGCAGGGTGTATTCCTGGTACTGCCAGGAAACAAAACACGTCCTCCACCTGTTGCACAGAGACTATAAGGAGCATCTGCTGATCCACTATAAAAGCCCCCCCCTATAAGACCAATGCCTAGCACCAGCTTACCAAGGTGGTGAATGATAATACTAGAATCACAATATCTGTTGAGCAAGGCAGGCAGAGGTATAGTGACCTATGGAGGCACCACTCAGACCTGTTCCAACAGAGGCAGACAGAGGTGAAGGATGAGAGCCATATTTCAATTGTAAACATTCTGTTCTTGATTTGGAACTGTACATTTTGACTTTTACCGTGTTGCTGTAATTGCCTTCTGTCATCAGCATGGTGACACTATGCCAGAATTCATGTATACAGAGGCACACACTTCCAAGGCTAGGGAGACTCACCCTCTGCCCGTTCGGGAACATCCTTACAGTGTTGAGAAAATGACATGGTCCTGCAGTGAGCAACAGCCTGGAAAATCTCACTGAATGGAGGCTTCTGGACTCGGTTGAAGATGTAGTGGAGTAGGTGGTGGACAGATAGACTCAGGTTGTCAAAGCTTTGCTTCAGCATGTTCAAGTCATGTTGTCCCAGCGGGTACTGACCACTGCACCACCACAGGCCCCTATCCCCCCAACACTGAGGGCCCTCCACTGTATCACCATAGTAGAAATATTTGAGGCTCTGGTGACTTGGGACTCCTTCTGGCACTTTTTAAGCCCTTCTTCCCTTACCCTTTCACCTACACCCTCTTACCCACTTCCCAGCCAAACTATTCTATTCTATTATATAAAAAAAATTGAAAAAAATCGGGAGGTTTATCTCCTACAAAAACATTTTGCCCCTCCTCTCCTGCCTCCTCCAGCACAACCCTTTTGATGTTTGCCTACTGTGATTCCCTCTTTGTGTGACACCTATATAAAACATTTTAAACAACTTCATTTTTTAAAAGCATTAATAGTGAAAGCTGCACAGTCTTCTGCTTGCCTTAAGTTTTTCAGGTGTGACAGCACATAGCCATGTCGAAAACGTCCAAAGTAATATGAAGACTACAGCTTTTATGTAGTACCTCATATGTACTAACTGCTTAATTTAAGGTACTTTATGCTTTTGTCCTAAGTGGGTATGTTTTTCAAACCACCTTTGCTTTATCTTTTTCATATGGATGTAATGGTGCTCCTCACAAATAACCTCTTTGTAGCTCTGAACACCTAGACTATGAATCCACCCTAAGATATGTACAGTCCTTTCTGTTCTCCTGTGATACAGTGTTAATACTACACGGACGCTTCTCCCATCATTAGGGCAGCCCCCAAGCTTAAATACCACCCCGCGGGATCCCAACTCATTACCGCCGACCAGAGAAGACACTCCAAGTGCGAATGCACTAAAAAGACTGTGTTTGACTCTAAATCAAAACACCTAGTAGTTGCCCAAGGCAGCCCCCAAGCTTAAATACCACCCCGCGGGATCCCAACTCATTACCGACCAGAGAAGACACTCCAAGTGCGAATGCACTAAAAAGACTGTGTTTGACTCTAAATCAAAACACCTAGTAGTTGCCCAAGGTAAAGCACCGACCAGCCTAAACGTGTTTTATATCACTACTGCAAAAGAACTTACTTTATTGAAAAATCATAAAACAGTATTTTTAAACCTGCTGTTACATACCAGTATTTTTATACCTGCTGTTAAATACCTTTAAACCTGAAGAAATCCCGTAAGCCGAGGTTTCATTACTCCCATGTGGTATTTCCGCCTCTCGACTGATTAGAGGAATAGTGTTGGGTTAGATCTGTATACTACACGGACGCTTTCTCCCATCAATAGGTAGGTTGTATACTAATTCCTACCTTGCTGCATTTACCCATTTTAACGGGAAATTGAGAACATTTGTTTGTATTTTGTCATTGTACTCATTTAGAGCTCGCTTTAAAGAGAACTATACAGTACCTAATTATCACACTGTACTGATGTTTAATTGAGCAGACTTCTGCCTAAGCACACTGCTCAATGCGGTAAACTTGTCGTAACTGTTATTTTGAACTGATTTTGAACTGCTGCATCTAAAATCTTGCTGTTACTTAGATTTAGGTCTGAACAAGTGATAAAACTGGGCATAGTACTCTGTGTAGTGTACTATTTAAAGAGCGGCTGCCCACGAGCACGCTAAACCAAAGTTTAAACTTTGCTACATCTTTGTTTACAGCATTTCCTATATGTTGGAAGCGCTGCTTTGCATACATATATTTAGGTCTGAACAAGTGATAAAACTAAGCACTGTTTAGTGTTCTGTTTAAAGAGTGCGTGTTGCTTCTGAGTACGCACAACCACAGTTTAAACCTTGCTGATTTTGTTTATAGCATTTCCTATTTGCTGGAAACGTGCTAGCACCAGTGTTAAAATAGTCTGAAACTGGCAATTCTATGTTTATGCTCCCCTATGGCTCTTACCATAAGTAAGATTAATTTATACTAACGCCAGTTATCTTCTCCTTATTTCTCTACTTTAGGCAGCCCCCCTTAAATACCACCGATCCCAACTCATTACGACCAGAGAAGACACCCAAGTGCGAATGCACTAAAAGACTGTGTTTGACTCTAAATCAAAACACCTAGTAGTTGCCTAAAATCGACCAGCCTAAACGTTTTATACACCTACTGCAAAAAGAACTTACTTTATTGAAAAATCATAAAACAGTATTTTTAAACCTGCTGTTACATACCAGTATTTTTATACCTGCTGTTAAATACCTTTAAACCTGAAGAAATCCCTGCGGTAAGCCCCCATCCCGCCTCGCCGCCTCTCTTCCTCCGCCTCCGCCGCTCCTCCCTCCCCCCTCCCCCCACCCGCCCTTTACTTAGTTTTTCATTGATTGGACGCATCATCCATCCCCCTACCACCACCCACCACCTACACCTCCCCCGTACCACTTCCTCTCCCTCCCACCAGTCTCAAAGTCAAAGTCCCCTCCCCTCCCCCCAGTTCCCTTTCCTCCTCCCACTCCTCCTTCCTCCTCCCTCCTTCCCTCAGTACTCACCAACTTGCAGCAAGGTACAGCACACAGCCAGCTAACACCTACCCTCAACATGAATAAAATCACTATTAGTATGTTCTCCTCACAACAATACTACTTACCTTATCTTATCTGGTAACTAGATATGATACCCTTGACCCAGGTAGCACCTACTTCCCTTATGGTCAGACCTCTCCTGCACCCCATGACTCCTCCAAATTCATTCAACCCTCTCATCACCCCTGCTATTAATGTGTGCTCCAACAATATCCACCCTACCCTCTGGTACCGAAAACATCCTCAATAAAGGGACATCTTAAACTTCTAATGAAACTCCAAAGATTTCTGGATTATTTAAAAATCCATAACAAAAGATGGTGACATCCACCCCAACCCAGGCCCCACCACTAACATTGACCCAAACCCTCTGAACACTGCTATAAGTCCAGCAGGCTCCCTACGATGCTTCACCTTAACCTAAGAAGTATTAATAACAAAGTACACAGCTTGCATGCTCTCTTGCAACCCACTCCCTGACATCATGTGTCTCTCAGAAACTTGGCTCAAACCTAGCACTAAGGATGAGGAAGTCATCCCACCTGGGTATAACATCCTCAGAGCCGACAGAACCACTAAAAGGTGGTGGAATAGCAGTCATGTTCAAGAACTCCTTGAATATCATTAGGAATCCACTCCAACCTCCAAAGTCCATAACCAGGAATTACCTGAAGCTATCCCTAAACAACCAAAAAGTATTAATCTCCTAGTCATATATCTCCTCCAGGCAACAATTCCGAATCCCTTGAACAAACTCTGAGTTGGCTTTCCACCTTCTATCCCCAGGAAACGATTATTTTAGGAGATGTTAACATCGACTGGTCTCTACTCCTCCCAACTCAATCCACTCCCATTAACTTACATGGATTTTCCCAACTTATTCATTCCCCACTAGAATTGGAAATGCCCAACAAAAGGAGAGCATCATAGACTGGATCCTTACTAACAAGAATCCTTCCAACTATACCTCAGGGACCCTCCCTAACGACCTTAGTGACCACCTTATCACTTTTATTATTAAAACAAATGCACAACTACAAACCCCTCACCAGATTAGTCAGAAACAGCAAGAATTTTGTCCCTGATCAATTCCTTGCTGACCTCCGTGCTTGTAACTGGTCCATCCTAAAAATCTACCCTTAGATCAGAGCGTGTCATACTTTAATGACACCTTCCTTAAAATACTTGACTCCCAAGCGACTCATTAGAACTAAGGACACCTTGGCTAACTAATGATTCTAAAACTAAAATTAAACTCAGAGACCAGGCCTGGAACAAATGGAGAACCACTAAAACCCCTCTAGATCGCATCAAGTTTCTTCAGCTTAGAAACTCAACCAAAGCTGCCGCTATGTCTGACAAAAACAATATTTCTGTCACCTACAAGACAAATATCAAAATAATCCCAAAAATTCTGGGCAAGTTTCAATCACCTCCATCCAGGCAAATCCACTACCACTCCCCACACCAGAATCACTCATGGACAAAAATCCCAGTGAAATAGCTAACACCTTTAATTCCTTTTACTGAGACCATCCAGTCCCTTGCTAGTCAGCTCACTTCACCCCTGTGGCTCCCACCCCAACTACCCCACTCAAACTGCCTTTAATTTAAAACCCACCTCCACCTACTACATTCCTCCTAAAAACTTAAACCAACCACCCTAGCGGGCTGACTTACTTCCAGCCAAATACTTACAAATAGCTTCTGATGCCATAGCCTACCCTGTATCAATCTTAATCAACCGTCAATTGCTGAAGCCTCTATTCCTCAATCTGGAAAATCTCAGATATCATTCCTTCCACAAAGGAGGGTTATCCACTGCCACAACAAACTATAGACCCATAGCCATTCTCTCCCCCTATCTAAAATTTTGGAACGCTGCATTCACAAGCAACTCATCACCCACCTCACACAAAATAACCTCCTGTCCAACACCCAACACGGTTTCCGCCCCATCATAGCACAACCACGGCTCTCCTCTCCTTTGTTGATTCAATTAACCTCAACCGAATAACAAACTAATTTCCTCTGCGCTCTTTCTAGACCTATCGAAAGCCTTCGATATGGTCAACCACAACCAGCTGCTCCATACATTGGAAACTTTTAATCTTAGCAAAACTACCATAAATTGGTTTAATGCATACCTCACAGGCAGAAAACAGGCGTACAGTGGCAAAACAAGATTTCAGACCTACTCCCCACGAACATCGGTGTCCCCAAGGATCTATTCTCGGTCCCCTTCTTTTCTCCGTCTTTATTAATGGTCTACACTCTATCTCCCCAAAGCCACCTGCATACAATATGCAGATGACTCCACTCTTATCTGCTCGGACGACTCTCTCACCAAACTCCAAGTCACAACCCAAAACTGCTTTTCTATTGTCGAAAATGGTTCTCAGATCTAAAACTCCTACTTAATCCAACTAAAACCAAATTGCTCCTATTCTACCCCTCCCCAGCGACTTCTTATGGCACGGAACCTCCCCATACCCCCACCTCAACCTTCATTGTGTCCTCTAATAACGGTACCAAAATTTATCCTGTCACCCACACTAAACTACTTGGAGTGACAATTGACCACAAACTGAGATTCGACATCCATGTAAACCAGGCCATTAAATCACTTAACAAGAAACTTGGGTCCATGTATAAAATAAAGAAATTTTAACCCCCACACCAAACTAACCATTGCCTGCACTCCACCTCCCACCACACTCTCTATGCCTCCCAATATTCTCCTTCCTTCACAAGAAAGAGCTTAATAAACTATCCACTGCCTATCACCACATGTCTAGATTCAGCACCGATCTAGCCTACCGCACCCATCACTGCCTAAATCTAAAAACACTGGGATGGCTAGAATTGCCCAACATCCTCAAATTTAACCAACTTACAGAGGCATTCAAAATCATAAAACACCCTGAAAAACTCCCTCACTGAACAATATACTTACCCCTACTCTAATCTAACATCCCTAAGGTCATCCAAAAGTATTCAAGTATTAACTATTAAATCTACTAACTCGGTGGTGATGCACTACGCCAATTCCATTGGCAAAACTGGAATGCTCTCCCAACAACCTTAGACTTATACCACTCTCCACCAATTCAAAAAATACAAACAACTCTATAAAAATCTCAATGGCTATGTCCATGCTCTAATCCAGACTAATAGCTCAGGCTCCCAACTCAACCCGGCCTACATAGGCCTCCATCCAGCCCTTAACTTAAGGGTCCACTATTAAGCCCTAATTACTCATCTTTACTAACTTATATCACTAATTGAATTTTTCTTTTTACCTACTGTTATATTTTTTATTTTTAATGTTGCCTGTCCTAGCTTATGTCACTATTTTTTTTATATTTTATATTTTTATGTACCTCTGTGCTTTGGAGCTTTTCTCCCCGGGTCTCCACTGAAAATGGATATGTATCCAGTTGGACTAACCCGGTCAACAAATGTAAAATAAAAAATAAAATAATATTCTATGCATTTTTTTAGAACCAGTGCAGCTGTACCAATCTAAATGGCTAACAATATATTGTAAATGGGTCTATCACAAAATGGTATGGTGGATGCAACGGTATACCTACAAGTCTATGAATAACAATTTTTGTCTCGTTGTTTTCTGAAAGATGAATGTCAAAAATAGCGAAGTGAAAACCCTAAAAAAGCACACAACCATTTGTTTCTTATTTCAGAGAAAGAAAATCATTTACTCTCCCCTTTAGCAAGCTTGTTGGAATATGGTCCTCCTCTGATTACCTTTTACTTAGTGCAAAATTTCCAAACTCTTCAGATTACAGAAAATAAAATCTGCAGATTTGCCCTCCTTGCCAGCATCAGATCTCACCATTGTAACCTACTATTACATATAAAATGGTTTTCAGATACCAAATGGTCAACTTATCTCCTGGGTGGTCTTATTCATGAAATGCAAAATAGTGGCTACTGCATACCTTTGAGATGGAAGCTACTCATCCAAGATCAGGGCTACTCCCTAAAAAATAACCAGGAGGTCACTATCACATTAAGCAAATCTCCATATAAAACAGCTACTGGTGAACAATCCTTCTCCTGACTAGATGGTGCATGATGAAACAGACTCCCATCTAAATAAAAGGGCCTGGAATCTCTCACTGAGTTCAAAAAGGTGTTCTTCAAACACTTGCACATGGAAACTGAATGTAAGTGCTTTAGGGACAATGGTTAACCTCACAATTTCCTATCAAACAGCATACTACTTCCAGCAAGACAGCCTTTCCACACTTGTTATTATTAATGTTGTCCATCTTGTTTATTGAAATGTTGACATTCTACATGAACTTTATGTATTACCATAAATATTGTAAACAGCTTTACTTTTACTGTTATTTTTGTAGCATTTTCTCTGTGCATAATATTCTGTGACAAGCATAAGGATCTGCAACAAGCACATGTTTGTTCCAAAACACTAAAAAAATTAATTTTGCATTTGTTATTTTATTGCACTAGGCAGGCCCATTGGATAAAGAGAACTGCTCTAAAGAAGAATGCTGTGGTTGCTCTCCAGATAGTTGTGATATCACTCTTACACCAGAATAGTGCTGCAGACAGATCCATTACAATTAATGATCTACTCAACTGTCTAATAAATCCTATCAGAAGTATTACAAGTTCAGAAGAAATAGGCAAATGTTATAATTAAACTTTTCACTAAAATTGCTGATCTTAAAGATGTTCAAATACAAATCATTAATGTGGATTTGGTTGTATAAGGTGTATATAAAGGTTCACAGAGGTAATAAAACATTGTATTTCAGTAAATCCCTTAATGTTTTCAACATTGTCAATCTTTTATTTATAAAATTGATTTGTTTAAAAAAATAAGTGCAGGATACATGGTTATTCTCAACAAACACAATGACTACAAACTTGGTAGAATCAAAAATAAAACAGGCAATATGGATGTTTTCTCTAATTCATCATTCATATCAAATAAACTAACACTGGATACAATTACTCAATATGTATACTGTCATGAACAGAACCCCCGCTGAACAACCAATGAGGATGAGTGAAGTTGCCATCACCCGGCTCATGGAATGGTGCATTGCAGTAAACAAGATGGGCAGATGCTAATGTATAACTCAATGTATCCAGTCTGAAGATGAAAGGAAATGCTTAGACGTGGAGATATTCTTTAGATGAAAGTGTGACAACCTGACCACTGTCACTACCTAGGCCTTGACTGTTATTGAATTGCAAATGTTACTGCCCAGATTATGCACACAAGTCACAAGCTGCAGTCTAGTTTCACCAAAGAAAATGAGGAGAATTAGAAGAGAGTGCACAGTGTCATGTGATGAGTCTGATGGGTAGAGTTGAAGATGACTAGCCTGTATCAATGACTAGATGGTGTCTATTCTTCAGGAGAAGTAAATACTGAGTTCAGACTCTAGAGATACAGAGAGCAAAAGATGATTATCTTTATCATATCAGAAATATAGAATACTTATACAATTGATGACACCTGTTAAAGGTACCCTACACATCATGCATAATAATGGTGCAGCACTACTATACATCATGCATAATAATGGTGCAGCACTACTATACATCATGCATAATAATGGTGCAGCATTACTATACATCATGCATAATAATGGTGCAGCACTACTATACATCATGCATAATAATGGTGCAGCACTACTATACATCATGCATAATAATGGTGCTGCACTACTATACATCATGCATAATAATGGTGCAGCACTACTATACATCATGCATAATAATGGTGCAGCACTACTATACATCATGCATAATAATGGTGCAGCACTACTATACATCATGCATAATAATGGTGCAGCATTACTATACATCATGCATAATAATGGTGCAGCACTACTATACATCATGCATAATAATGGTGCAGCATTACTATACATCATGCATAATAATGGTGCAGCACTACTATACATCATGCATAATAATGGTGCTGCACTACTATACATCATGCATAATAATGGTGCAGCACTACTATACATCATGCATAATAATGGTGCAGCACTACTATACATCATGCATAATAATGGTGCAGCACTACTATACATCATGCATAATAATGGTGCTGCACTACTATACATCATGCATAATAATGGTGCAGCACTACTATACATCATGCATAATAATGGTGCAGCACTACTATACATCATGCATAATAATGGTGCAGCACTACTATACATCATGCATAATAATGGTGCAGCATTACTATACATCATGCATAATAATGGTGCAGCACTACTATACATCATGCATAATAATGGTGCAGCACTACTATACATCATGCATAATAATGGTGCAGCACTACTATACATCATGCATAATAATGGTGCTGCACTACTATACATCATGCATAATAATGGTGCAGCATTACTATACATCATGCATAATAATGGTGCTGCACTACTATACATCATGCATAATAATGGTGCAGCACTACTATACATCATGCATAATAATGGTGCTGCACTACTATACATCATGCATAATAATGGTGCAGCATTACTATACATCATGCATAATAATGGTGCAGCACTACTATACATCATGCATAATAATGGTGCAGCATTACTATACATCATGCATAATAATGGTGCAGCACTACTATACATCATGCATAATAATGGTGCAGCACTACTATACATCATGCATAATAATGGTGCAGCACTACTATACATCATGCATAATAATGGTGCAGCATTACTATACATCATGCATAATAATGGTGCAGCACTACTATACATCATGCATAATAATGGTGCAGCACTACTATACATCATGCATAATAATGGTGCAGCACTACTATACATCATGCATAATAATGGTGCAGCACTACTATACATCATGCATAATAATGGTGCAGCATTACTATACATCATGCATAATAATGGTGCAGCACTACTATACATCATGCATAATAATGGTGCAGCACTATACACTTAAGTAGGCGAATGTCAGATGAATTAACATGTAGCACATTTCACTGATAGCAACCTGACTGGTAACTTGCAAACCACTGAAGCTCAGCAGAAGTACAGCTATTACAGCTGGCTGATCAAGTGGTCACAATCTAGCGGGGGTAGATACTGCCAAGAGAGCCAGAAAGACCAAGACAGTATACATCATTTGTGCTCTTGCCATCAAGAGGTCATCATCCTCTCTCATGAGAGAAAGACTAGTATTGTTCTAAGATTTATAAACTGACTGATAATGAATCAAGGTTAGGAGAGGTAGGATACAAATACAGATATATATATATATATATATATATATATATATATATATATATACCACTTCCTCAATGATTTTACAAATAAAAGAAGATTACAGCCTGTGCAGAAATTTGTCATATGTAAGGAAACCATTGAAACCTTTTGAGGATAAGGGTGACTAAAGTCGGTTTACAATAAGGTGGAAAATCTTTGTTCCTCAAGAAAGTCTGTACAATTAGGTAAATCATTGAACCTAGAGAATCTAGATATGAATTTATAAACCTAATTTGTCCAGAATACAATCCACAATGGATCAACTGTAAAGCTATTTCAACTTCTATGACATCATCACAATTAATAGCCAAAGTGAGGGCTATCCACATTTGAGACATGGAATGCTTTGCATGAGTCAAGGGGAACAGAATTCCTGAGAGGGGCACTCTTATAGGCAACAAAGGGCAACTTTCTTAGACTGAGAGGATAAAATAAATTCTCAGATGTTTCAAGGAACACAGTTGATAAAGACACAGAAATCTCATGAGACTAGAATGTTGCATTATTGTGTGAGATTTTGGAGTGATAAGCCCCAAAAATCTCATGGGGCAAGAATACTATCTTTATTCATGAGATTTTTGAGTAGTAAATAACTTTTTATCTACCCTAAGTTTGTCTTCAATCTGAACTTTTCAAAGCTAGTTCTAACCTGCCTTCCAGTATGCACAGGTTCTGAATAGCAGAGTCAAATCTTGTCTCAGGTGCTGTCAAACACATTGGACATACATTTCTTTGGATTACCTGACTCAGAGCTTCAGAGATAATTCTATTACAAACCTCAGTTAAAAAAAAAAAAATAAATACTTGAACACCAATCACCTCTAGTAGGAGTTGAACCTTCAACTGTATCAAAATGCTACTAGAGGTGTTTCTCATATCTTCATAATGGGTGTCAGAAACAGTGGGAATACTCTGGCTGAAATAAACCAGGAAATAGTCTAATCTAGGGACTGCCTCCAATTAGACCATGTTGGAAGACTAGAATCAAAGAACACTTTAAAACATGAATATCAGTATTAACAAACTGAGTAGAAGAGGTAATTACATCAGTGAATCCCTGGGCCTCTCTAATAAGGGGAAATTCAATGGCAGGTTTTGCCTCATTAGATGTCAGCCAAAGCATCACATGATATTGATGAGAAAATTAGTGAGCACTTAATGAAAAAAAGATCCAAGGCAGCCAGGTAGATGGAACACTGGGAGATGTTTATAGTTCACTCCTGTTACAGGTGGTACTTCTATGCATAACCTGGCTCAGTTCAAACTGTGTTTTAAAACTGCTGGAAATCCTGATATTATCTTGTTTAGAGCTGTAAACCTGCTGGAGTTAATATGGCATCTAAAGTTCTCATCAACCCAAGTCTCAATGTTAGATGCCAGAACAAAAGTCACAGAGCAAGTCTGTTGCCGTTACATCAGGTTTATTACACAACCTAGTCAAGATCTCAGGAGAGCAGTTCCTACCCCAAAACTGAAGTTGTGATATGAATTCCTAAGGTACCTCTCAAATGCAGGGTAGAGCAGCATCCTGCTATCCTAAATGGATTCATGTTTAAGATGAAAACCAATAATAATATAGAAATCAGAAAGCACAAACTAGTAATCTACAAATATAGAACAAAAGTATATGATCCATGCTTCCTTTCTTTCTCTATGGATTTGTAATTTGATGGTTGCACTTGATTCATGATTTTGAAGTGCAGATGCTCTTATAGCTGTGCTTTGTAACAATAAAGTGCTGTAAATGGGTGACAGGAACATATTTGTCCTTGTATGGTGTTTGCCCTCTGTGGTTCTGTCACTGTAGAGATAGCTTAGGCGATATGGAAGTAAAGCCCTGTAATGGGGGGAGGTAAAACTGCCAAAGCACTTTTGTTTGTAGAGTTCTAATTTTTTTTCCAATAGCTTAGGTTTCTGTATTTGTGGTTCCATTCTTATGAACATGAATTCCCACTAATTTTTGTCCAGCATCCAAGAGCAGAGCACACATTAACTGCGCTCTGCCTTCACCCTACCTGATGACATCTTGCAGCGACAAGATAACAAATTGAAGAAACAGTAGAAAGCATCATAGGAGTGGTAAATAGGTAAAAGGCAAAAGGAGAATATTATGGAAAGACATCAAAAACACAAAACCACATTCAAAAATATATACCCTTGGCTACTGGCCAAATATTAATACCAACCCCCCCCCCAAAAAAAAAACAGGGAAACAGATATAGTATAATTATAGTATAATCAGCTGAGCATGGAACAATTAGGTTTTAACACAAAACAGGCAGATTATAAAACCAACCCTGCTTCCACTAAGGACTTCCACTAAAACCATTAGCTAGATGTGGTCACGCATGAAAATCCAAGCTAAGAGGAAAACTGATTAAAATGAGCTCTCTAACTTAATCCAAAATCAGAAAAAAAGCAGTAAGTAGTCAGTTTGGCAGCTCCAAAAATTATTTATTTCTGAAGCTTTTTGTTCCAGAAGACTGCATCAAATAAAGCATATAAATACACTTTACAGACAGAAAAGATAAACTGACAAGCCAGTATTGGTCCACTAACTACCAAGACACCAACTGAAGGTTCAGATGCTCCACTAGAGTATGACGCACAGGCTGGGAAAGAAACACAAACCCTAGTGTATTAAATCATAAACATTTATAAGTAACTTAAATTTTGTGCTGGAATTGCTAAACAGATGGTCTTACAGTCACAAACTTCAGCAAAATACTACTCTCTCTCTTACAGATGGAAATCTAGCTGTTGGCCAAATTACCAGTGAATCATCTATAAAAATCCGAGAAATTCTGAACAATGATTGGACATTGGAAAAGTGGTTATACTAACCACAATCCAAACACAAAGTTCCCCAAATGGAAGGACACTTCCAACACTCTAATGGTATAGCCACAGAAGTCTTATGATAAATACTTAAAATATACCAGTGTTTGAAAGAAATATTGAAGAGTTCAGAAGAATTTAAGAATTGTTGCAGGACTCAGTTACAAGGCTCCAAAAACTAGTTTAAGTATGCCACAGCACAATTGTTAGCCTTCAAAGTGGTATCATAACCCATTCAAATATGTCTGAATAAACAAGCATAAAAGCTGCATCAACAACTGAGCGTGTGCATAGGTTTAGCATGTGATATATAACTCAGTTTATTCTAACCACTCAGCAGCAGCATTCAGCATAGTCCAGCAGGGGGAGCTAGTCAGCATATATAACTTGCACTCGGTGTTTGTGCAATAATAATACTACAGCCACTGTTGCTTCTGTCCTATACTGGCCTTGCCCTGGCAACATGAACTGCCTTTATCAGATTTCATTTGTCGAGGGCTTGATATGATATATGGTATTCAAACACACACAGACATATATATATATATATATATATATATATATATATATATATATATATATATATATATATATCTACTGTAGTTTTCCATTACACCACAAGGTGGAGCTCCTTTTCAGGGATATAAAAGACAATTTCAAAAGTGAAAGAGGAGACTGAGATACTCACAGAAGGAGGGAAGACTGAAACAGGGAGCTGAAGGGAAAAAGGGCCTTACAGCATGACTGGATTTTCTTTCTAGTGCTTTGGGACTGGGAAGTGAAGTCACAGATTGTGTCTGTCTGTTGCTGAAATCTTGGATGATGGTATTTTGTGGAATCAGGAGGGAAGCCTGAAACCAGTAGTTCCACGTCTGCATATGATTCAGCAAGAAAAGGAGTTCCTTTGGGCCTAGTACAGAAAAGCCATAGATGATTACCAGAGTTCTGGCAGGTGATTTTCTACTTTTCTCATCAGAGGAACCACGGTGCCTGATCACTATGATATTCTTGATGGAGTGGTGAGATCCTCTGGCCATCATTTTGTATTTTTATAAGATTGTGGATCCCCCCCCCCAATGCTTTGGGGATTACAAATAACTGGGATCCATATGAGCTCCAACATGGGTCCCATCATGCCGGCAGTAAGACTGTAAGTAGTCACTGGCCAGTGAACAGGGTATAATAGAGTGTTTCATAGTTGGTCTGTTTAGAATTGATCAAGGGGGTTGAGGGTGTTAGTACTGCTCAATGACATTGCATTTTCTCATATTTGTATTGTTGCATTATAAATCTTCATTGTTCAATGACATTGCATTTTGCTTGTGTTAGGACTGCTGTCTTCAAGAATTTTGCTGCTCAATGACATTGCATTTTCTCATATCTGTATCATCATATTATAACTCTTTTATTGCTTAATGATATTGCATTTTTCCCGTGTTTGTATTGCTGCATTATAAAGCTTTACTGCTCATTGATATTGCCTTCTTTGTGCATGTTTGAATGTTTAGACCTTTTCCTGTTGAGTTCTGGGGAAGAGGGTGAATGTATGTTTTCATTGTATGCATATCTCACCTTGACTTATTGCTAGCTGGTGCACTGTTGAAATATTTTTTTTATGGTTGTGCTATTGCCTTTTAAGCTAGATGTGTTGCCTAGAATAAAATCTGTCATTCTTTCCACCTTGGTGTGTTGGGCCTATAGGGGTGTCACCAAAGTCAGGTAGGAAGGAACCGATATCTACGTCAGCTACACCTGCGGGTGTGCTACATTTGGGGGCTCATCCGGGATTGCCTGTACTGCCCTGGACTCCACCCTATTCTCCTGTATGTGTGGAAAGCAAATCCAGAAGAAATATGAACCAAGAAGTAGCCGCTAAGTGGTGCAAACAGCACAATGCTCAGTCAGAGTATTGCTTAGTTCTGGTGTTGCTAGGGGTCACATGGACTGATATGCAAATACATCAAGTCACAGGATCCTTACCAGTTGTAGAGTGTGGATTTTTATTAGACAGCACTATGGACCCTACCGAGCAGAGCACATTGGCCTTATTATAATGGAAAAGTCCTTTAGTGTATGAGCACATACCTTCAAGTGTAAAAATTTCAAGTGAGTGTGCAGTCCATGTGGTAATCCCTGAGAAGTGCACTACCTCAGCAACAGAGAAAATACCTGTGGAAGCTATCCAAGTATGTCAGAGCCTTACACCAGAAGCTGCAGTTAGGGCCTGAAGTTTTGAATGCTCTGGGAAGTATTGTAGAAAAATGCTTAACGCCTACACAGCCATTCACTGGGTTTGGCTACCACAAATTGCATTTCTTTTCTGGCAAACAACCCACACCTCAGGGAGAGGAAGATTTTGAATCCTGGATTGATCAGGCTTTACAAGCCCTAGAGGAGTGGGATATCCCAGAATCTCAGAAGAAGCAGCGGATAGCTGAAAGTCTAAAGGGATTAGCTGCGGATACCATATGCAACCTAAGGATGGGTAAGCAAGATTGCATGGCCAAGGACTATTTAGGAGTACTGCAGGATGTGTTTGGAAGGACCGAGAGGGCTGCTGACCTACTGTATCAGTTTGAGCATACATACCAAGAAGTTGGTGAAAAACTATCTGATTACATTAAACGATTAGATAAAATGCTCCACCAGATCATCTTCAAGAAGGGTTGGATCTGAAAGTAGCTGACCAAGTACGGATTGGACAAATTTTACAGGGAGCTCAAGCTTATTTTCAGTTGGTTAAAGTAGTGAGGGAAGAGGAAGCCCTGTTGGAAGCCAAATCTAAGTGTTCAATAGCAACTAAAACAGTGAGTGAACACCAGCAGGAGCCTATAGCCATGCTCACTACTCAAACAGCAGTTGTGGCCCAGAGTGTCCGCAATGTAGAGGTGTCACAGTTGCAGATACAGGTATCTTCCCTGACCGACACCATAGCTCAAGTCACCAAGACAGTTGCAGAACTGCAGAAAGCCGTGGTAATTTTAGCTGAAGGGAGGAATACATCAGCTAGAACCTCCACAAAAGGACTCAGGCAAGAACCAAATCAGCCATTGTTCAGAGTTACTACTGGATTTTGCTTTCACTGTGGGGATGCAGGGCATATAAAGCAACAGTGTCCTAATGCAGAGAACTTGAAAAAAGTGAACAAACTATTATTGGCTAGTGCAAATGCAGGGAAACTTCAAAGGACTTCAGCGAAGGAGCCAGCTGAGTGCCCAGTTACAAAGACCTCCATAAAATCTAACATCAAGAGACAGCATCCTGGATCTCCTTTCCACACAAACCCTTGTAATAGGGGAGATAAACTACCTACCAGGCACATTTCTAGCCCATCTGAGGTGAACAACCGAATTGGAAAGCCATCTCAGCCAAAATCTAAGCATCTGAGACCGCAAAGCATTACTAAGCAAGAGTCTTATCCGTTAAAATGGCGAGGTCAACTGGTGGTACCACAACCACATGTTGACTGCTGTACAGCTGAACAGCATCGGAAACAGAAACTACTCAATGGCCTACTGGGACCATCCCCTGTCTTGTCAGTAAAAATAGAAGGAGCGTATAGTAAAGCACTGTTGGATACTGGTGCACAAATCACCATTCTATACAGAGACTTCTACCAAAGATACTTAAAGCATTTGCCACTTGAAAAGTTAGAAGATTTGGAGATCTGGGGGCTAAGTGACACAAAGTTCCCTTATGTTGGTTATGTCTCACTCAAATTAGAAGTTTCCACTTCAGTTGCTGGGTCAACAGAAGTTTTTGAAACACTCGCTGTTGTGTGTCCCAGGCCAAAAGGAAAGGATTCAGCATCTATTTTAGTGGGGACAAATACTGATCTCGTTGGAAGAATGCTAATGCCTCAGTTGACCCAGGAACACCCAACACTACATCCTCTCCTGAGACCAGTTTTCTCTGCCCTTCAAAGGGAGAATGATAGTAAGAAAGATGAAATTGGTCATGTGTGGACCCTGTCTGGGAAAGAGCATATAATTCATCCTGGTCAGGTCACCTGCTTGAGAGCCAAAGTGAGGATGTGTGGACAAACAGTTTCCTCTCATCTCATGATGGAAACGGATCCAGAAAGTGACTTGCCACCGGGGTTGGAACTAGTCCCAGAAGTCTGGCCTGCTGACAAGTTAAAGCATCCTTATGACACTTTGCCTGTGGGGTTAAAGAATAAAGTAAGTACTCCCTTTGTCCTGCGTTCACAAGTGCATTTGGTAAATGTTTATGCTGCCACTCCCTTACCTGCTCTGTGCTGATAAGGAATGAGAGCAGGGCCAATGAGCTGAAGCTGGAAGATATTGATATAGGAGGTGGTCTCTTGCCCCCTGAGTGGCTAACCAGAGTTAAAGAGCTATTAATGAAAAAGAAAAATTGTTTTTCTACTAGTGAACTAGATGTGGGTTGTGCAAAAAGTGCAGAATGCCGAATAAGAGTAAAAGAGGACCGGCCCTTCAGGGAACATTCTAGAAGAATAGCCCCAGGAGAACTGGAGGACTTAAGAAAACATTTGGAAGAACTAAAAGCCGCAGGGATATTCAAGAGTCAAGAAATCCATATACCTCTCCCATTGTTGTTGTCAGGAAAAAGAATGGGTCAATTCGCATGTGTGCTGACTGTCGTACTCTGAATCAGCGAACCATTCCAGACCAGTACACAACTCCCCGGATTGAAGATGCATAAATTGCTTGGTGAGCAGTAAGTGTTCAGTATGCTAGACTTAAGGAGTGAATACTATCAGATCTCTATGCACCCAGAAGATAAAGAGAAGACTGCCTTCATCACCCCTTTGGGATTTTTTGAGTTTGATCGCCTACCTCAAAGTTTATCAAATGCACCAGTAACTTTCCAGAGAGTCATGGAAAGAACAGTTGGAGACATGCATCTCCTGGAAGTCTTAGTCTAACTGGACAACATCATTGTCTTTGGGAAAACCCTAGAGGAGCACAAAGAAAGACTGATGAAGGTACTGGACAGGACTGAGAAGGAAGACGTGAAGTTGTCATTGGACAAATGCAAGTTCTTCCAACCTTCAGTAACCTATGTGGGACATGTAGTGTCTGCAAATGGAATATCCACAGATCCCAGCAAAGTTGAAGTGGTGACATCTTGGCCCAGACCCAAAACTATCACAGAGCTGCAATCTTTTCTGGGGTGCTGCAGTTACTATAGAAGATTTGTGGAAGGATTTTCAAAGATAGCAAGACCTCAACCTTTTGCTCCAAAATGATGAGAAAGCAGATGAAACAGATGAAGATATTTTTGTGAAAAAACCTAAGGTATTGAGAGGTTCTAAAGAACTCATCAAGAGTCGTTGGGCTCCTGAGTGCGAAGTGTCATTTGAACAGCTTAAGTACTGCCTCACACATGGGCCTGTGCTGGCATATGCTGACTCAACAAAGCCATACACTTTACATGTGGATGCTAGCAAGGATGGTTTAGGAGGAGTCCTTTACCAGGAGTATGACAAGAAAGCTGAGATCTGTGGCTTTTATCAGTTGGAGTTTATCCCCCACAGAAAGAAACTTCCCTCCACACAAGTTGGAATTCCTTGCTTTAAAGTGGGCGGTAGGGGACAAGCTGCATGACTATCTCTATGGGGGTGAATTCAAAGTGCAGACAACAATCCTCTGACATACATCAAGACCACTGCAAAGCTAGATGCTACTGGCCACAGATGGATGGCAGCTCTATGCAACTATAATTTTAGTTTGAAATATCACCCAGGACATGAAAATGGAGAAGCTGATGGTCTGTCCAGAAGATCTCAGGGAGATTTACAACCCGGCGATGAATGGGTGGAAATTCCAGTGCCAGGGGTGAGAGCTATGTGTCAGATTGCAACCTTTTATCAACACACTGAATGTTGGGCCCAGAAGTTGGGTCTGTCTGCAGAAAGCATACCCCTAGTTTACTGTAATCTGGTCACTTTGCAGGCTTCATCCCTACCAGCTTTGAGTAACAGTGACCTCAGGAGAGATTAAAGAGAAGACCCCTTAGGTCAGCTGGTGGTAGCTGCTTTAGAGAAGAAACAAGTTAATATGCTTCACATGAATATTCATCCTCTGGCAAGACTTTTGGCCAAAGAATGGGACAGACTTCAGATACAGAATGGATTAGTATATAAGAGATCTCCACGTGCACTCAGCAGTGAAAAATGGCAATTGTTGCTTCGTCAGAGTATAGAGAAGTAGTACTTCGGTCATTGCATGATGGACATGGTCATCTTGGTTACGACAGAACTATGGGTCTGGTACAAGACAGGTTCTACTGGCCATGCATGAAGCAAAATGTTGAGGATTATTGTCGTACATGTCTTCGTTCCATTAGACAGGTTCTACAGGCCATGCATGAAGCTAGATGTTTAGGATTATTGTCATACATGTCTTCGTTCCATTAGACAGGTTCTACTGGCCATGCATGAAGCAAGATGTTGAGGATTATTGTTGTACGTCTTGGTTACATTCAGATTATTGTTGTACATGTCTTTGTTGCATTCACAGAAAGACTTTGCCGACCAGAGCTGCCTCATTGGGTCAAATGGAAAGTAGTGGAACCATGGAACTGGTCTGTATAGATTTTCTGTGCATTGAACCGGATGAAGGCAGGATCATTAATGTGCTGGTGGTGACAGACCACTATACCAGATATGCTCAAGCATTTCCCACTCACGATCAGAAAGCTATTACAGTAGCAAAACTACTAGTTGAGAAGTTCTTTGTACACTATGGCCTGCCAAAAATGATACACTCTGATCAAGGACGTGATTTTGAGAGCAAGCTTATCCATGAACTACTTACTCTGTTGGGAGTCCAAAAAAGCCACACCACTCCTTATCATCCTCAAGGGGATCCTCAGCCTGAGCATTTCAACAAAACTTTACTAGACATGTTGGAGACACTACCTGCTGAGAAGAAGAGTCAATGGAGTAGACATGTAGCCACAGTGGTGCATGCTTACAACAGTACTAAAAATGATGCTACAGGATGCTCGCCTTACTTCCTAATGTTTGGAAGAGAAGCTCGTCTTCCTGTTGACATCACCTTTGGAGTCGCAGCTGATGATACACCAGTGTGATCTCATGGCAGTTATGTGGAGAGACTGAAGAAGAATCTCAGACAGGCTTATGAGCTTGCTGAAAAATCAACAGGACAAAGACATCAGTGAAACAAGGCTCACTATGACAAAAAAGTAAAGATGCATGACTTGCAGTTAGGGGACAGAGTTCTTTTGAGAAATTTGAGACTACAAGGAAAGCATAAACTAGTTGACCACTAGGGTATCTGAGATTTACATAATTTGTTCTCAGCGACCTAATATCCCTGTCTACCAAGTTTGCCCTGAGGGGAAAGAAGGACCCACTAAAACCTGGCACCGCAACAACTTAATGCCTTTGGCAAAATCAGTGAGACTCATGAATCCAGAACCTAGAATGGCTCAGCGGAAACCTAACTCAAGGTGATCCAGAAGGCTAAGGCAGAGAGGAACTATCCTTTCCAATGTTCAAGAGCCTATGCTTCCTCCTGCTGAAGGAGAGGAGGACAGTGATGATGACTGGGGTTTCAGTGGGCTTTTATATGAGGACATTCAAGACCCCGTGGGCTGTAATCTCAATGTAAATGCACCGGAATTCGTTCCTTGTCATTTTCAGCAGCCCAGACCTAACAATAGTCTAAGTAATGTTTCTGTACCTCTTGCAGAACCTGATACTGATGGAGGCCCTGCTATGCAAAATTCAGTAAATAGTGCTGAGGACAGTCACACCGTTATGGAAAACAAAAGTGAAGTTATACAAGAGGAGGTCTTAGAAGTAGACAATATGGAAGGATGAACACAGGATAGCAGCAGATTTCTTCAGCTCCACCAATTTCACTGCGCTGACAGGAATTAATTACTTAAAAAATTAATTTATGAAGTAATTTTCTTTCTAAATATGTTTGTTTTATATAGTTCCTGAACTATATCTAAAAAAGAAAGGAAATTTTAACAATATTCCTGTCAGAAATCACTTTGGAAATTTTCCTGTCAGTTTCTCTGTCTGAAATGAGTTCCAGTAAGACAAATTCTCAAGACTCCAGCATCAAGAAAGAACTTCAGTCTCTGATAACTACAATCCAGCAACTTACTGCCAAGATGGATAAACTGGATACTAAAATTGATACCTTCATAGAAAAAACTACAAAACAAATAGACTTGTTACATATAGACTTGCAACAACAGAAGATCCAGATTACAGGCATAGAGGAGGCTGTAAATGACATGGAAAATAGAATCGAAGAAGAGGAAATCAACATTGAGTTTCTGCTGAAACAAAATACACATTTACAAACAAAGCTGGATGACATGGAAAATAGATCTAGGCGCAATAACATTAGGATTTTTGGACTGCCAGAAAATATTGAAGGTAACAATATTACTTCTTTTTTAACAGCATGGCTCCCTAAAACTTTAGACTTACCAGAAGCATTCTCCTTTGGTATCGAAAGAGCCCATAGATCTATAGCTAATACTAACTCTAACAAAAAGTATCCTAGATCAGTTATAGTTAGATTTCTATCATCTTCTGATAAAGAGATGATTCTTAAATCTGCTTGGGCTAAAGCTCCTGTTAAAGTTAATGAGACAACTGTGCATTTTGATAATGACTATTCTGCCTTGGTAATAACTAAAAGAAAAGTTTTTCTGCCATTAATAAAGGAGCTAAAAAAAGCACAGTTTAAAACCTACCTTCTGTTTCCTGCCAAGCTAAAAATCTTCCTTCCTGATGGTCCTAAAATTTTTGATGACTTAGACTCTGCATTGCTGTTTATCAAAAAAAATAAGATTCGGGATAAAATAGAGGAAATGGAATGGGCTAGTCCTTCATTAAAGAGGTTGGCAACTGAAACTTCGTGGAAAACTTCAGAGAAGAAGAAGAGACTAAAAAACAAATGACATGTTCTTTTTTTTCTCTCTCTCACTTTAATTTTCTTCATTATTAATCTTTTTAAATATAGTTTCTGCATTTTCAGAAAGCCACAAATATTCTGAAAAAGATTTAATCAAAGTTATTTTCTGTGTACAAAGAGCTGCTTTGTCTCATATTCATTCAAGATATCTGAGGAACTAATAACAAACTATTATTCAATATGTTTCTCTTTCTGACAAAGAGAATTCAGGTCAGTAACTTGATACTTTCTTTTTTTTTCTTTCTCTCTTCTCTTCTTTTTTTATTTTTTTTTTTAAATAACATTCTACTTAGATTATGCAGTGGGTAAGTGGTGGGGGAGGACAGGGAGAGAAATGTGATGAGAATATGATAAATGGAACGACAATCTATTTATTCCTTGTAAAAAGTTTATATGCTGTTTAAATGCTATTGCTAATTACACTTTCTTGATTATATTGCTTATGCTTATTCACAAATAATATGTCATGCTTTAATTAATAATAATTAGGACTAAATAATAGTAAATAGTATGTTTTATTTCCACCTTTATTAATATAAACAGCAAATAATATTCCACTGTAAATACTTTTTATAGTTTCTTTTTACATTTTTTTGTCTTTGCCTTGCTCTCTCTTATTTCCTACTTTCTCTTTTTCTTTTTTTTTGTTCTTTCTCTTTATTCTCTGTCATATTAATATATTGACATTTTTTTTGATCATGCAGGTATAGTAAATAATAAGATTTGTATAAAAATTGAATTGGGGCATAAATAATCTGTTCTATCACATATTAATAACTTTGGGCTTAGTTTCACTTTCATAGAGGCTGTAATAACTTGTAAAATGCTTCGCAAAGGTTTTGCTATGTTTAGCTTCACTTATACTGTAAAATGAATGTCAGTCACTTGTTTTAACAAATTTCCCGCCAAAATCTGAAGAGAGACAATTTGGGATATAGGTTACCTCGTGAACAGTGTCCTCGAGTTGTTTTAAAGCTTCAAGACTCAGATCTCACGCAGAGAAGCTGAAAGCAGTCAATTTGAACTTTGACCTCAGAATTCACACTGACAAATCGCAGATTCATGAAGAACACTCACCCAGGAAGTAGAACTGCTGCATATGCGACTCTGCGATGGAAAATGAACTCTTTATCATTTAAATGTGAGTTATTTCATATAATTACTTAGTTATTTATGTTATAATTTATAAAACACATAAGTTATAATGATTTTAAATGATGCAGTTCCTCATACTAAGCAAATGTGATTTTTTAGAAGGCATAGAAAGTGAAACATTTATACAAGTGTTTTTGAAAGTTTACTTGACTGCAGCATATTAATGTATGTAAAAAACTTATGATTTAAATATATACACTACTATGTTTCATTTGATTTAAATGATTGATAAGCATAAATAACTTTATGAATCTATTCTGGGAGAAGCTGTCATCTGCCATATCTTAAAGCAGAAGTTTAGATATACAAAATACAGATGGCTTTCTTCACAATAAGCATTTATTGCTTATTGCAGTGTATGTTAAATATTTTTTTTTATGCTAATATGTTGAGAAAAAACTCTGATACTATTTCTTGGAGTGTTGGGTTATGCAAATAAGGAAGAACCATAATTTTTAAATGGGGGGGTTTCATTTGGGGCTATATTGTTATTGGATATTTCCCTTTTTTTCTCCTTAAAAATCCCTTGGTCAAAAAACCCAAGTATAAGGGATTGTTTTTTGGGGTTTTATAATGGGTGTATAAATAATAATAAGGTTTAATTTAATTATTTTTTTTAAAGCCCTTACCCAGAGGGCCTTCCTTTTTTAATGGAAAAATTTTATTATAATGGAAAAGTCCTTTAGTGTATGAGCACATACCTTCAAGTGTAAAAATTTCAAGTGAGTGTGCAGTCCATGTGGTAATCCCTGAGAAGTGCACTACCTCAGCAACAGAGAAAATACCTGCAGAAGCTATCCAAGTATGTCAGAACCTTACACCAGAAGCTGCAGTTAGGGCCTGAAGTTTTGAATGCTCTGGGAAGTATTGTAGAAAAATGCTTAACGCCTACACAGCCATTCACTGGGTTTGGCTACCACAAATTGCATTTCTTTTCTGGCAAACAACCCACACCTCAGGGAGAGGAAGATTTTGAATCCTGGATTGATCAGGCTTTACAAGCCCTAGAGAAGTGGGATATCCCAGAATCTCAGAAGAAGCAGCAGATAGCTGAAAGTCTAAAGGGATTAGCTGCGGATACCATATGCAACCTAAGGATGGGTAAGCAAGATTGCATGGCCAAGGACTATTTAGGAGTACTGCAGGATGTGTTTGGAAGGACCGAGAGGGCTGCTGACCTACTGTATCAGTTTGAGCATACATACCAAGAAGTTGGTGAAAAACTATCTGATTACATTAAACGATTAGATAAAATGCTCCACCAGATCATTTTCAAGAAGGGTTGGATCTGAAAGTAGCTGACCAAGTACGGATCGGACAAATTTTACAGGGAGCTCAAGCTTATTTTCAGTTGGTTAAAGTAGTGAGGGAAGAGGAAGCCCTGTTGGAAGCCAAATCTAAGTGTTCAATAGCAACTAAAACAGTGAGTGAACACCAGCAGGAGCCTATAGCCATGCTCACTACTCAAACAGCAGTTGTGGCCCAGAGTGTCCGCAATGTAGAGGTGTCACAGTTGCAGATACAGGTATCTTCCCTGACCGACACCATAGCTCAAGTCACCAAGACAGTTGCAGAACTGCAGAAAGCCATGGTAATTTTAGCTGAAGGGAGGAATACATCAGCTAGAACCTACACGAAAGGACTCAGGCAAGAACCAAATCAGCCATTGTTTAGAGTTCCTACTGGATTTTGCTTTCACTGTGGGGATGCAGGGCATATAAAGCAACAGTGTCCTAATGCAGAGAACTTGAAAAAAGTGAACAAACTATTATTGGCTAGTGCAAATGCAGAGAAACTTCAAAGGACTTCAGTGAAGGAGCCAGCTGAGTGCCCAGTTACAAAGACCTCCATAAAATCTAACATCAAGAGACAGCATCCTGGATCTCCTTTCCACACAAACCCTTGTAATAGGGGAGATAAACTACCTACTAGGCACATTTCTAGCCCATCTGAGGTGAACAACCGAATTGGAAAGCCATCTCAGCCAAAATCTAAGCATCTGAGACCGCAAAGCATTACTAAGCAAGAGTCTTATCCGTTAAAATGGCGAGGCCACCTGGTGGTACCACAACCACATGCTGACTGCCGTACAGCTGAACAGCATCGGAAACAGAAACTACCCGATGGCATACTGGGACCATCCCCTGTCTTGTCAGTAAAAATAGAAGGAGCGTATAGTAAAGCACTGTTGGATACTGGTGCACAAATCACCATTCTATACAGAGACTTCTACCAAAGATACTTAAAGCATTTGCCACTTGAAAAGTTAGAAGATTTGGAGATCTGGGGGCTGTGACACAAAGTTCCCTTATGATGGTTATGTCTCACTCAAATTAGAAGTTTCCACTTCAGTTGCTGGGTCAACAGAAGTTTTTGAAACACTCGCTGTTGTGTGCCCCAGGCCAAAAGGAAAGGATTCAGCATCTATTTTAGTGGGGACAAATACTGATCTCGTCGGAAGAATGCTAATGCCTCAGTTGACCCAGGAACACCCAACACTACATCCTCTCCTGAGACCAGTTTTCTGTGCCCTTCAAAGGGAGAATGATAGTAAGAAAGATGAAATTGGTCATGTGTGGACCCTGTCTGGGAAAGAGCATATAATTCATCCTGGTCAGGTCACCTGCTTGAGAGCCAAAGTGAGGATTTGTGGACAAACAGTTTCCTCTCATCTCATGATGGAAACAGATCCAGAAACTGACTTGCCACTGGGGCTGGAACTAATCCCAGAAGATTGGCCTGCCGACAAGTTAAAGCATCCTCATGACACTTTGCCTGTGGGGTTAAAGAATAAAGTAAGTACTCCCTTTGTCCTGCGTTCACAAGTGCGTTTGGTAAATGTTTATGCTGCCACTCCCTTACCTGCATCTGTGTTGACAAGGAATGAGAGCAGGGCCAACGAGCTGAAGCTGGAAGATATTGATATAGGAGGTGGTCTCTTGCCCCCTGAGTGGCTAACCAGAGTTAAAGAGCTATTAATGAAAAAGAAAAAAATTGTTCTTCTACTAGTGAACTAGATGTGGGCTGTGCAAAAAGTGCAAAACACCAAATAAGAGTAAAAGAGGACCGGCCTTTCAGGGAACATTCTAGAAGAATAGCTCCAGGAGACCTGGAGGACTTAAGAAGACATTTGGAAGAACTAAAAGCCACAGGGATATTCAAGAGTCAACAAATCCACATGCCTCTCCCATTGTTGTTATCAGGAAAAAGAATGGGTCAATTCGCATGTGTGTTGACTATCGTACTCTGAATCAGTGAACCATTCCAGACAAGTACACAACTCCCTAGATTGAAGATGCATAAATTGCTTGGTGAGCAGTAAGTGGTTCAGTGTGCTAGACTTTAGGAGTGGATACTATCAAATCCCTATACACCCAGAAGATAAAGAGAAGACTGCCTCCATCACCCCTTTGGGATTTTTTGAGTTTGATCGCATACCTCAAAGTTTATCAAATGCACCAGTAACTTTCCAGAGAATCATGGTAAGAACAGTTGGAGACATGCATCTCCTGGAAGTCTTAGTCTAACTGGATGACATCATTGTCTTTGGGAAGACCCTAGAGGAGCACGAAGAAAGACTGATGAAGGTACTGGACAGGACTGAGAAGGAAGACGTGAAGTTGTCATTGGACAAACGCAAGTTCTTCCAACCTTCAGTAACCTATGTGGGACATGTAGTGTCTGCAAATGGAATATCCACAGATCCCAGCAAAGTTGAAGTGGTGACATCTTGGCCCAGACCCAAAACTATCACAGAGCTGCAATCTTTTCTGGGGTGCTGCAGTTACTATAGAAGGTTTGTGGAAGGATTTTCAAAGATAGCAAGACCTCAACCTTTTGCTCCAAAATGATGAGAAAGCAGATGAAACAGATGAAGATATTCTTGTGAAAAAACCTAAGGTATCGAGAGGTTCTAAAGAACTCATCAAGAGTCGTTGGGCTCCTGAGTGTGAAGTGTCATTTGAACAGCTTAAGTACTGCCTCACACATGGCCCTGTGCTGGCATATGCTGACTCAACAAAGCCATACAGTTTACATGTGGATGCTAGCAGGGATGGATTAGGAGGAGTCTTTTACCAGGAGTATGACAAGAAGCTGAGACCTGTGGCTTTTATCAGTCGGAGTTTATCCCCCACAGAAAGAAACTACCCTCCACACAAGTTGGAATTCCTTGCTTTAAAGTGGGCGGTAGTGGACAAGCTGCATGACTATCTCTATGGGGGTGAATTCAAAGTGCAAACAACAATCCTCTGACATACATCAAGACCACTGGAAAGCTAGATGCTACTGGCCACAGATGGATGGCAGCTCTATGCAACTATAATTTTAGTTTGAAATATCACCCAGGACATGAAAATGGAGAAGCTGTTGGTCTGTCCAGAAGATCTCAGGGAGATTTACAACCCGGCAATGAATGGGTGGAAATTTCAGTGCCAGAGGTGAGAGCTATGTGTCAGATTGCAACCTTTTATCAACACACTGAATGTTGGGCCCAGAAGTTGGGTCTGTCTGCAGCAAGCATACCCCTAGTTTACTGTAATCTGGTCACTTTGCAGGCTTCATCCCTACCAGCTTTGAGTAACAGTGACCTCAGGAGAGATTAAAAAGAAGACCCCCCTTAGGTCAGCTGGTGGTAGCTGCTTTAGAGAAGAAACAAGTTAATATGCTTCACATAAATATTCATCCTCTGGCAAGACTTTTGGCCAAAGAATGGGACAGACTTCAGATACAGAATGGATTAGTATATAAGAGATCTCCACGTGCACTCAGCAGTGAAAAATGGCAATTGTTGCTTCGTCAGAAGTATAGAGAAGTAGTACTTCGGTCATTACATGATGGACATGGTCATCTTGGTTATGACAGAACTATGGGTCTGGTATGAGACAGGTTCTACTGGCCATGCATGAAGCAAAATGTTGAGGATTATTGTCGTACATGTCTTCGTTCCATTAGACAGGTTCTACAGGCCATGCATGAAGCTAGATGTTGAGGATTATTGTTGTACATGTCTTTGTTCCATTAGACAGGTTCTACTGGCCATGCATGAAGCAAGATGTTGAGGATTATTGTTGTACGTCTTGGTTACATTCAGATTATTGTCGTACATGTCTTTGTTGCATTCACAGAAAGACTTTGCCAACCAGAGCTGCCTCATTGGGTCAAATGGAAAGTAGTGGACCCATGGAACTGGTCTGTATAGATTTTCTGTGCATTGAACTGGATGAAGGCGGGATCAGTAATGTGCTGGTGGTGACAGACCACTATACCAGATATGCTCAAGCATTTCCCACTCACGATCAGAAAGCTATTACAGTAGCAAAACTACTAGTTGAGAAGTTCTTTGTACACTATGGCCTGCCAAAAATGATACACTCTGATCAAGGACGTGATTTTGAGAGCAAGCTTATCCATGAACTACTTACTCTGTTGGGAGTCCAAAAAAGCCGCACCACTCCTTATCATCCTCAAGGGGATCCTCAGCCTGAGCATTTCAACAAAACTTTACTAGACATGATGGAGACACTACCTGCTGAGAAGAAGAGTCAATGGAGTAGACATGTAGCCACAGTGGTGCATGCTTACAACAGTACTAAAAATGATGCTACAGGATGCTCGCCTTACTTCCTAATGTTTGGAAGAGAAGCTCGTCTTCCTGTTGACATCACCTTTGGAGTCGCAGCTGATGATACACCAGTGTGATCTCATGGCAGTTATGTGGAGAGACTGAAGAAGAATCTCAGACAGGCTTATGAGCTTGCTGAAAAATCAACAGGACAAAGACATCAGTGAAACAAGGCTCACTATGACAAAAAAGTAAAGATGCATGACTTGCAGTTAGGGGACAGAGTTCTTTTGAGAAATTTGAGACTACAAGGAAAGCATAAACTAGTTGACCGCTGGGGTATCTGAGATTTACATAATTTGTTCTCAGCAACCTAATATCCCTGTCTACCAAGTTTGCCCTTAGGGGAAAGAGGGACCCACTAAAACCTGGCACCGCAACAACTTAATGCCTTTGGCAAAATCAGTGAGACTCATGAATCCAGAACCTAGAATGGCTCAGCGGAAACCTAACTCAAGGTGATCCAGAAGGCTAAGGCAGAGAGGAACTATCCTTTCCAATGTTCAAGAGCCTATGCTTCCTTCTGCTGAAGGAGAGGAGGACAGTGATGATGACTGGGGTTTCAGTGGGCTTTTATATGAGGACATTCAAGACCCCGTGGGCTGTAATCTCAATGTAAATGCACCAGAATTTGTTCCTTGTCATTTTCAGCAGCCCAGACCTAACAATAGTCTAAGTAATGTTTCTGTACCTCTTGCAGAACCTGATACTGATGGAGGCCCTGCTATGCAAAATTCAGAAAATAGTGCTGAGGACAGTCACACCGTTATGGAAAACGAAAGTGAAGTTATACAAGAGGAGGTCTTAGAAGTAGACAATATGCCTACTGAAGAACTGGACATTGAATGTGATGTGAGTGACAAACCTTCCAAGCAAAATTCCTTGGCTGTCTCTTCCAAACCAAAACTGCAGAGACTGGTTCGGTCCCCACAGAGACTTACATATAACAGTTTGGGACATAGTTCATAGAAACCTGTGACCACAGGTCATCGGAGAGTCTGCGCCCATAATCCCTATGCCTCCTACTCCAGTGGTAACACCCCATCCCAAGTTAAGCATAAGGCTGATTACCCTTGGTGGAATGTACCCTTTGAATGCAAAAATATTGTTCAGTTCTTGAGGGGACCCAAGATTTTCAAGTGGGGGGATAGTGTAGCTCCCACTGTATTTCATTGTAGACGTAATATACTGTAGTTTTCCATTACACCACCAGGTGGAGCTCCTTTTCCGGGATATAAAATTTATTTATTTATTTATTTTACATTTGTTAACCGGGCTAGTCCAGCTGGATATATTTCCATTTTCAGTGGAGGCCCGAGGAGAAAAGCTCCAGTAATAACATAGACAAAAAATATAACTTAAAAATAACAAGTACAAATTATATAAAGCAAGGATATTATGTATACATAGTAATGAGTATTACTGGGGGGAGAAAAAAAATAACAATAATGTCCTATAGACATACAGAATTAGCTAGTCACTGTGCAGTCATGATATCTGAGATAAGATACAGTACTTCTCAGTGGGATTACATTACTAACATAGATAGTTTAATTTACTAGAGATAAATACTCCTTCTAGAGAGTTAAATAGTAAAGATTGGTATAAGGAGGTAGTACAGAGAATAGCAGTAGAGAGAGCAGAGGAATTATTCATGGTTGCAACAGGGACATACCCAGTGAGTTTTAAGATGTTTTTTGAGTTTTTGCTTGAAGAGTTGCAGGGAGGGTTGTGAAGTTAGATCTGGTGGCAGAAGATTCCAGTTTTTTCCAGCAGTATTGGAGAACAGGGAGTTGCCTGTTAGGTTGTTTGATTTGCTTGTACTAGCAAGAAGTTTACTAGAGGAACGTAAGGAGTTGAGATTCCTATAGGGGGTAATTAGGTTGGACAGTATAGGGGTGTTGTTAGGTTGGTAAAATATTTTATGAACAATGGTAAGTTGGGATAATATCAAAATGTTGTTTAATTCTAACCAGTCTAGTTGTCGTAGGTTCTGACAATGGTGTGTTCTAAAAGGGTTTCCAGTGGCAAATCTGGCTATATTATTATAGGAGTTAGCAAGTTTGACCAGATTATTTTTTTTTAGGTTAGTATATATGGGTGAAGCATATAGAAGAGTTGAGATTAAATGGGAGAGGGCAATTGTAGTACGGGATGCTGGGGTTAAGAAGGGTTTTATTCTGTATAAGGAGCACATCTTTCTATTAACTGTTTTAATGGTGTTATTAATATGGTTATCAAAGGTGAGGTTGTTATCAATTGTGATACCTAGCAGTTTGGTGGTAGAGTCTGGGACTATAATAGTATCATTGTTGGATTTAATTGTAAAGTGTATGGGGGAGGACTTAGCAGAAGGTGTAAAGATTAAGAGTTTGTTTTTTTTTGACATTCAAAATGAGACAACGTTTTAAGAACCAAGTCTCTACAGTGCTGAATACTGTTTGGGTTTGGGAGTGTAGTTCAGATGTGGAGTTGGCAGAGCAGATGAGTGTAGAATCATCTGCATATTGTATGCATGTAGCTTGAGGGATTACTGAGTGGAGGTCATTGATGAACAGAGAGAAGAGAAGAGGTCCTAGAATAGAGCCCTGAGGCTGCAAGGGAGACGGGCAAGAGGGAAGATAGCTTGTTTTCCCAGAGAACTGCTTGTTGCTTATTGTTAAGGTAGGATTTGAACCAGCAGATAGCTTTGGTGTCTAGAGAGAGAGGGATTCAAGGGTATTTATGAGTAAGAGGTGGTTTACCATGTCAAAAGCCTTAGATAGGTCAATAAAGAGTGCTGAAGAGAGGCAATTGTTATTACGGTTGCAGTTGATAAAGTTTGTGAAAGAAAGGAGAGCTGTAGTGGTACTATGAAATGGTCTAAAACCATGTTGGCAGTTAGCTAAAATGTTGTGTTTGGTTAAGTGGTTCATTACCTGATGGTGAATACATTTTTCCATAACCTTTGCTAAGGGAGATAAGAGAGCTATGGGCCTGTAATTGGAAAAATCATTAGAGTTACCACCTTTATGTAAGGGGATTATGTGGGAAATTTTCCAGATGTCTGGGATGATTCCCTCAGTTAGAGTTCTATTGATAAGGATGGAAATAGGGTAGGCAACAGATTTAGCTGCTTTTTGCAGATATTCAGAGGGTAATTGGTCTGCAGAGGGAGTACATGGCTTAAGCTTTTGGATGATTTTCTGTATGTAAGAAGTAGAGATGGGTTGTAGTTGGAAGGATGGAAGAGTACCAGGTAAAGAGAAAGGGAGACTAGAATTGTCTCCGGAAAGTTGATGGGCTAGGGCTTGTATGGTGCCAGTAAAGAAGGAATTAAAGGCATTGGCAGTTTCCTGTGGAGTATTATTATCAGCTCCTTGTGGAGTTAGTATGCTAGAGTGGCCAGGGTGAATGAGTGTATTAATCCAGAATTTTTGAGGATTGTTATAGTGAGTTTGCTGGAGTTTGCAATAGTAGTTCTTTTTATCTGTGAGTATGGCTTTTTTTGTGATATTTCTTAGTTTTCTAAAGTTTTCTTGCTCAGGGATAGATCTGGTAGCTCTCCATTTAGCCCAAGATTTATTCCTAAGCAATATCATTTGCCTAGTAATTTCAAAAGTGAAAGAGGAGACTGAGATACTAGCTGAAGGAGGGAAGACTGAAACAGGGAGCTGAAGGGAAAAGGGCCTTGCAACATGACAAGATTTTCTTTCTCGTGCTTTGGGACAGGGAAGTGAAGTAGCAGTTTGTGTCTGTCTGTTGCTGACATCCTGGATGATGGTATTTTGTGGAGAAGTCTAAATCCAGTAGTTCCACGCCTGCATATGACTTAGCAAGAAAAAGAGTTCCTTTGGGCCTAGTATAGAGAAGCCATAGATGATTACCAGAGTTCTGGCAGGGGATTTTTTCTACTTTTCTCATCAGAGGAACCACAGTGCCTGGTCACTAGGATATTCTGGATGGAGTGGTGAGAGGCTCTCGCCGTCATTTTATATATTTATAAGATTGTGGATCCCCCCCAAAATACTTTGTGGATTACAAATAACTGGGATCCATATGAGCTCCAACTTGGGCCCCATCATGCCGGCAGCAAGACTGTAAGTAGTCACTGGCCAGTGAACAGGGTATAATAAAGTGTTTCATAGTTGGTCTGTTTAGAATTGATCAAGGGGGTTGAGGATGTTAGTACTGCTCAATGACATTGCATTTTCTCATATTTGTATTGCATTATAAATCTTCATTGTTCAATGACATTGCATTTTGCTTGTGTTAGGACTGCTGGCTTCAAGAATCTTTACTGCTCAATGACATTGCATTTTCTCATATCTGTATTGTGGTATTATAACTCTTTTATTGCTTAATGACATTGCATTTCTTTCCCACGTTTGTATTGCTACATTATAAAGCTTTACTGCTCATTGATATTGCCTTCTTTGTGCATATTTGAATGTCTAGAGATTTTTCTGTTGAGTTCTGGGGAAGAGGGTGAATATATGTTTTCAATGCATGCATATCTCACCTTGACTTATTGCTAACTGGTGCACTGTTGAAATAATTTGTTTGTGGTTGTGCTACTGCCTTTTAAGCTAGATGTGTTACCAAGAATAAAATCTGTCATTCTTGCCACCTTGGTGTTTTGGGCCTATAGGGGTATTACCAGAGTCAGGTAGGAAGGATCCCATATCTAGTTCAGCTACACTTGCTTTTTATATTATATTATACATATACACACACACATATGCACACACTTATGCACATACTATATATAAATATAGATAATATAGCTATAGATGTAGATAAACACACATATATCACCTATACACACATATTACATATATATAGGTTCATAAGTTCAAAGAAGGTTACTAGGCTAATGGGCCTAGAGCATATTCATTCCAAGTTGCCCCAATTGTCGGTGGTAAGACAAGTGAAATTCACAGAGGTAAGGGTCTATGATAGTTAATAACGATTTCCTCTGTCCAAGAGGGACATGGGTGCCACCCTGAGTGTGAATTTGTGGTCACCCATCCATTGATCTAGGATGAGTTTGAAGAGGTTCAGGGTCAGGTCTGTTTCACGTGACTTGGAAGCTTTTTCCAGAGAAGTAGCAGTCTCTAGGTTAAGCTCTATGGAGTAAGTGACCCTTGTCCAGGGTATATATATATATATATATATATATATATATATATATATATATACACATAAATGTACATACACACACGTAAATAAACACTTGCGCTGTACACTTAGTATTGCAATGGTACGTGTTCTTATTACATACTGGGACTTAATGGCAATACAGTGTACTTTACACATTAGTAAGCATGCTGCACCTTTCTGTACACTCTGAGCAGTAATAAAGACAAGTGAAACTTATCTCATGGCATGGCTTGTCTTTCTAATTGTCTAAACTGAATGTCACAGTACTTACTATATTCCTTTTACATGTGACGAACAAAGCAATTTCTCTAAGCAAGCAGTGTATCATGTCTTCTGAAAGAGTAAAAATCAAGCCTGGATATAAAAAAAGTGAAAGCTGTCAAATTCATGATTCATGAGCCACTATAGTGAAATACTAATTGTTGTAAATTTTAGTTGAAAGAATTGTAAATTATCAGAGATTCAAGGCCAGATTCATGAACATAAACATATCATCCATGCGGTAGTTTTAAAATACTGTTGTAAACATTAAACATTGCATTTTATGATTCTTCCTTATGACCAGAGGAAGGAAAAATGCTTACAAATGATTCAAAAACTGCAACATCAGCATGAAATCTCATTTTAACGATGAAGTTTTGTATTAGATCTGTTAAATGATATACATTACACTCCTGAAAAATTCTGAATTCTTGTATGAAAATATCGTAAGCTTTCAGGTTGCAATCTCACTTTTATCAAAATAAATGCACCATCATGTTGTTAGTTTTTAATATTTTGTCTGAGTTCTTCCATGCGTTCATCTTATAGCTGTAACTTGTCAGTAACACTCGAATGTTGCAAAAAGGGAGAGTTCACAGAGACTGGAAAATTAACTTTTACAGTAGTGCCGCAGCCCACCAGATGGCACCCTAGAGACAGATGGCTGAACATATGGTAATACAATAATAAGTAATGATAAATTTATGTTCATGTATTAAAATCAATGCTGAAATGCAGTGAACCATAAAACGCCATTGAAATGCAGCATGGACAATGTTTCACTGTGCAGTTGCATTTCTGGCTCATGGAAAAATCGTTAGTTGATGCAAACAACTGTATTTTGGAAGTACACAAAGCTGTCACCCTTTTAGAACAAAAAATCTGGGCAAAGGCATGAATAATTGGGGGACAAAGCCCCGAACATAGTTTAAATATTGCTCTTACATAGAATAACAGGTTTTACATTAGCATGAATTTTCTGAAGGGTATGAATTCTGAAACTCAAATGTCTGTCATTATTTTCTGACTTCATTATTTAATGATTTGCCAGAAAACCACAATTTTATGAAAAACAGACCAAAATATGTGGCAAAAATCTGGACATTCTGTGAAAATTTGTACATTTGAGAGGTATGGTAGTGCATACATAGTGAAGGAGGCATCCTAGGGTATGAGAGATGAGCATAGTTATTTTAGGGATTTCAGAATTAAAAAACTAACATGCATTTGTTGTGTTTGGGGAATAGATTCTAGTACAAGGAGTACAACCACTGAGTCTAAAACTGGGGGCTCTGTGATCTCCTCTGAGATAGAAAAGTTAAATAAACAATCAAGTAAATAAACATGTAAATAAGAAAAAAGGGCTCTGTGCTTTATTGTGGGTATCTAAAACTAGTAAAATGGGCACTAACAGTGTCCTCAGTTTGCAGTTAGCAATGAAGAATTCAATATTTCCTATATGATAAGAATTAACAAGAAATAAAAATAAAGAAAAAGAACATTTTCTTTATTATGTTTGCTACGCACTTTGTCAATGCCTACAGCAAGGTATTTGACACTCGAGCGATAATTTTCTCTCTCTCTCTCTTTAATTGTTATTTTGGTCCTGCCGTATTCTGACTACCCCCCTCCCCCACATTGCAGTTATACCCTCTCCCCCTGGAGTAGAGTGTCTGTCTTACACTAATAGACAAGTGCCAGTTCTGGCTGGGATGGTCCAAGAATGGTGCCAACTATATAAAAGCTGGCCAGTGGGAAGGATAGGTTATTATTCTCTGGTATAGTGTCATCCTTGCATTTGACTAGGATTTTGTGTATGTAGCCTATCCCCTTCCCCTGTCAGCTGATAGTTGTATTACAGCCTTTAGTATTGGGCCCTTGGACAAGAATGAGCATTACTACTTTCCCTCATGCCAGAATCTGAGTGTGGAAATTCCTTGGAAGGCTGTCCATGCCATTCCCCTAGTCCTTAAAACTACTATGCAGTCATCTACCTGGAGGAGATAGAGGATTGGGACTTAAGCTAAAGCTTCCTCCTCAAGGGTGAGTTGGCAGTCAGCTATTCCTCTCCTGTTCTAGCTCCTTTAGCACCCATCTGACCAACTGAAACCAGGTAATTTGGGGCTTTACCTCTCCATACCAATGAGTCCACAAACATTGGAGCAATAGTGCTTAACCTCCGAATAACAAAATCATAGCTAACTTTCACAAAAAATAGCAAAGGGTCAGAAAGAAGAGTACTTATTTTACACAGTTCTGTTTCTATGAATATTAGACCAGTACAGTCAATGATAAGAAATATTTATTTAAGTGGAGTTAATTTAATGATTTAACTGAATGTATGCATACATCTTCAGTCTTCAGCTGTCAGTGATCGGTGTCTCCGACCCGGTTCTTCATTCATCCATGTGGTGATTGGAGTACCCTTCAGCCTCTTACAGGCAGCCATAATTGGAAATTCCTACTTACTTCCTCACTATACCCAGCAGGACTGCAGAATTTGTCCATGTCCTTCAGCATCCCAGTGGGCAGTGATCATTCTCTCCACCCTACATATCCCACATGATAGAGAAATGGCTAACCTCATCACTACCATTACCCTCTGCCCATATGCTCCACCATCTTCTGACCCATGCTATATTGCACTAGAAATGCAGAGTACAATATTAAAGAGGTTTATAATTGCACATGATAGGCAATGGAGGACCAAGAGTATCAAACCCAGGACTACAGGATAAAGCTCAGTTAACATGTCATAGCATTAGGCTTCTGTCCTATACTGGCACACCAGGCTGCTTAAATTCTGCACTCACCATGGCAGTGTTTGATAGACATTATTTTATTAGTCCCATTTCATAACAAGGTGATGTAGTCAAGGCATCTCTGAGTTCTTAATACGTAAGGGCCTACTGTAAGAGATTAAATAAGAGAACCTGCAACAATTGTACATGCATGATGATTTTATGGAATGCAATGACCTAGTTAATTTGGTATTATTTTACAAATTATAGTAAGGTAGAGTAGTAAGCAAAAACTTAGCAGACTAGGAAAAATATATGGTATGCAATACATGTTACACTGCATTTTAGCTTGTTCTCTTTTAGATATGACAACTAATGCTAGCTGCCAGTATCAGCAGCATTAACAAACTCGATGATGTATCTTGATGAATGTAGTCAGTTATGGTTCCTCAACACATTGTGAACTTTTTGCATTGGTTTCAGTGAAGTATTGTGATCTTTTTTAAAACAGGTTTTGAATAAATCATTTACCATCATGCATTTGTTTTTTCCAGCTCTTGAGAATCCCATCTGCTAATCTGTCATGGCTGTGGGATGGCACACCGCTGTTAAATAAAAGCAGTTTCACTCACATTTTAGCAACTAGAAACCATTTTAATCTACAGAGAGAACAACATGCTGATAAGAAAAACAGGCACACTAACATTTCCAGCAGCTAGAAACTACTTGCTGAGTTCTTCCAATAGAATGACCTAGAAACAGAGATGAGTCAGATCTCCTTGGGTTCCTCACACTGTGGAAAGATTTAAAAACATTGTACTGTAAAATGTGGATGTAGCAGAAGTTGGGATTAGACCACAAGTTTAGGAATCCCCGAGAAGCCATCAAGGCAAAAAAGAGAAAAAAAACAAGTGTGTTGTGTTCAGTCATGACGAATTACATAAACACAGAAGTGTTAGAAAGTTTAAACAGGTAAATAACTAAAATCACAGCGCTTTTCATGTTGTGGAGAGCAACTGCTACTTTGACATTGTGATACTTTTAATATATAACAACTGAAATTTATGTTTCTAGTGTTAAATTAAGAAAACCCACACAGGTTTCTTTAAAACGTAAGGGTGGACAGAGTACTATTTACCGTATGCTATCAGGCAACTTTGACAACTATCAAAATCTTTTTAAAATCATGGTATATATTTATAAATATATATATATATATATATATATATATATATATATATATATATATATATATATATATATATATATATATATATATATATATGTATATATAAAATGCTGTGTTGAGCATTATATTATGTTTGTTACAGAAAATGTTATTATTTCATCTTTTAGAAAAAATGAGTAGTGTGGCATGTTGTACTCTAGTCATTTGACCGACCCTTTTCTGGACTTCAGGCGATCTCTTTTAACTGAAGATCTAAGGCAAGAAAAAACAAACTGCTACTAAACCAGCTGTGCTGGTTTAGTAGTGATCTCTTTTAACTGTTGGTCAGATTCCATGTCATGAGGGAGTTAGTAATGCTTGTTTTTGTTAAAGGCAAGGGACCACGTTTTAATCAGTTACACATGCACTTGCTAGAACTGCACATGACAGAGCACTTTACTACTTTAGTACATAAGTATGAATTACTGTTTCATAGGCTTTAGGCTTGTATTTTAAGAAATTACTATTTAGCTTTACTTCCAAAAGAAGGTGGGTGGCGTCAGCATTATAACACATTATGACACAATGTGGTTGCTATTACACGCAGATTCTTAGTAATTTTGCAGATGTTTAACTTTGCCCAGGGTATTTGCACAACAACTCATAGTTAAGGACATATTTCAGGCTTGATCCTTTCAGCTGTATGTTGTCACAACAGGACTGGTGATGTTGGCATTTTCTTGGTCAAACTACCAAGTGGCCCACTTCTGGAAATTGTCCTGATTGAGATTATCTGGTCAAGAGTTGGTCAAATGCAAGATCTTGAAAATATCACTAGGTTTGACTATATTTATATTGATATAGTTGTTTGGCTCCTTCTGATGGCGGCGTATAACAAGACCCTGATTTGGATCATCTCACCACATTTTATGTACACCTCTCCAAAACGGTGACATGAAGCCCTGATATAAATGGGAGCTGCACTACCAAAGGATGTTGGGTTAAGGAATGGAACACCAGAGGGCAAAAGTCTACCTTTTAGATGAAAAAGTTAAACTGGACTAACACTTAGAAGGCAGTGTTCTGTGACAGAGTTATTTGCTGCATCATACTGACCAGTTATGCTCATTTATGTTTTATACAGACAGTTCATTTGGATTCATTGTCAACTAAAAGGCTTCTTTCACCTCTGAGTATGATGCAGTAGCAATAACTCCGACAGTAATCCTCTGTGTTGACTATGGGGAGAATTTCAATGTACTGACAGCATTGATTTCATGAACCTGATTCCTAGCTTATACTTTACAACTTGTGGAACGGAACCTGTACCTGCCAGGTTTATTCTAGCTTGTCCGTAACATCTCATCTGGTTATTTTCCAGTTTGTTAGGCTCTGGCTAAAGTTCAGGATTTTTACATGAGCATTAATGAATGCTTTAGTTACCCTAGCCATGAAGAAACACTCTCTTCAACCTCATGACCTGAAAAATTAGAGCCATAAACTTTCATTTACAATAAGGTTATGGGGAAAATTGTTAGCAAATAGCTTTAGTCATTCTTAATACTGCATTACATCTTTAAACCACTTTTGATAGGTTTTAAATCTTCTTGCAGCTCTTCAGTGTTTTTAGTACCTCTTGGAGGTGAAAGATTGACAATTCTATTCAGTCTTGGTCTTTCATCTGCATACCTCATGTGGTCTTTTCCCTGCTGTCAGAGATTGGTTTGCCTCCTACCTTTTAAAGCACATCATACAGAGATGACTTCAGATACTAATTCTTCTGGGAATTGCTTTTTGAGCCACATGGTTCTGCAAATTTCTATTTTTGAGTCTACTGCTGTTTTTGGTATTTATGTTTCCCAAGGGTGATTGAAGGGGAAACCAGACATCTCTTAGTTTCTCTGGAGCACGTGACACAGCTTGATTTAGAAGGGAACTGTTGGATGCAGTCTCAAGATGGCTGTGTAGGCACATCTGAAAGTTTAATCTCACCAAATCTGAGGGCCTGTGGATTCAAATGACCCTAGGGTCCTCTCTCTATAACTTCATCTTATAATTCTTTGTGAGTTGACAGGTGGGAGAATGCACTAAATGTGCAAAATCTTAACATGGTCCTTTATGATCATCTGTCAATCAAGACCAGGTGACAGCAGTTGTTACAATTGCCGGACATATCCTGCCTTTAAATATAGTATGTAAATACATATCAGATGCTTTTTGATATGAAATTATTCCCAGTCAACAACATCTGCACACCGTGCTTTCTATACTACCATTCATAAGGATGGACTGTATCTCTATCAAGCTCAGAAACTTCATAAATGGGAGGTGATAAGGGTTGCATTTGTCCCACTTACAAAGAATACTACAAGGAATAAGTATTAAATTCTAATTAAATAAATTAATAAACATTCAGTAAAGACTACTAATATTATCCAAACATATGCATGCCTGTCCTGGGTTGAGCTAGCCACACACTGCTGCAATCCCTTGGAGGAGTGGCTGCCATGCCAGTTTGTTGCCTTGGGGTGGGACATATGACCGACAAACCATTGTTTGGTGATAGCCTTGGTGGTATCCTTCACCAAAACCTATGGCAACTAAAACTTTACTGAAAATCTACGTGGCACTGCTAACATTCTGCTCTGTCTTAAAATAAAGTGACAGAGACATTAGCTAATCATGCTTCAAAAGTCCCCGTATAGAACCTGCTGATCAGTACCTCTATTATCTCTTCACTCCTCTCACTGTTCAAATCTAACCATCTCTAATATAGCTTATCTTTGCTATCTCAAATGGTATCATAGTGCTGTCTACATTTCCTGCCATCTTTATCTTTTTACATTTCTCAACTGTATCCCTTATTTTCTGTTGCACCTGCCTTCCCTTTACCTTCATCTGTTGTACTAAACCACCTTCTTGTAAACCTTCTCATGATTTTGTCTCCTCTACTTCTAACTAAGTTACTGCAGTCTTAATATCCAATCACAAATGATATTTTTCAAACACACCTTAATCAGAGTAATACATTCTATTCATGTACTTTGGATTCTTACTACGTTTACAGCCAAATGACACCCCTCAGCATCTCAGCCACATCACCCTACACTGGAGAAAACTAGCAGTGCCTCCCATTAAGTAAACCTTTTCTGCATATTCCTGGCAAAAATGTGTGTCTTCCTGTAATATAAATATCTTACTTTATGTGACATACTTTACACGTGTCTACAAGTACTGCACTTGTAGATAAGTGTATACTTTAATGTATGTTTGTATGTATGTGTGGAGATTGCTTGACCGGGACTTGCATCAGTGTGTATAATCCTTGTATTGTATTACACTTTTCTCCCTGGACTTCCACTGGAAAACGACTACTAACCTAGTTGTACTGTCCTGGTTAACAAATGTAAATGAATAAATAAATAATAAATCATAAAACAAGCACATATTAAATTATTAATTTTAATGCAAGCTTTTATGTAAAATAGTAAACTAATTAAATATTGTTGTTATTTTGTAGTTTCTTGACAGACTTCCAAAGCTGTGAGCTAGTTGTCAATCAAGAATTATAACACTAATGTAAAGTTTATTTGTGGTGGGTTTGTAGCATGATCCAACATTCATAACTATCACCCAAGTGATAGCTGTTGTTATAATGTTATGTTATCACCTGATGGCTATCTCTAGGATTAATCACTTTTTGTCACAGAGAAACCTTGCTACAGTGCTTCATGTGAGCACTTCTACTGGTCTGGACTACTGTAATGCCGTCTATGTATGGCTTCTTTGTAATGACCTTGAGTGCATTAAAATGGTGGAGAATTAGCTGGCAAGTTGTTGATGGATTCTTCCAAATTTAAATTTACCACAGATTTGTTTTAGCGTCTACCTTGCTTTCCGACTGACCCAGGTTTGGCTTTGTTAAGGTCAGATCTTGCCTGCTAAACCTGGTGGACTTCTTTGAGAAGGTCACCAAGGCCCTGGATGAAGGCAAAACAGTTCACACTGCCTATCTTGACCTAGCCAAGGCCTTTGACACAATCCCTCACTCAGGCATCATTGAAAAACTCACCCAGCTGGGGATTAACCCTTATGTCACTAGATGGTTTGCCAACTGGCTCAAAAACAAAACACATATAGTCAAAGTTGGGGGTGCCACCTAAACTAGCAGACCTGTTGCCAGTAATGTTCCATAAGGATCTGTGCTAGGCCCCCTACTGTTTGGTATCTATTTTTAAGGAGTCCAGGTAAAAATGGATGGCCTATGGCTTACCAAGATTGCTGATGACTGCAAACTGGGTACAATCATCGAATCCCGCCAAGATGTCAGCATACTACAAAATGGGCTTACACAGACAAATGACTGGTGCCAAAGCCACTGACTTATACTAAATGCAAAATAATGCATTGCATACCTTTTAACTGTCCAAATTTTCACAGAATGCCCAGATTTTTGCATCATATTTTTGGTCTGTTCCTCATAAATTCTGTGGTTTTCTGGATTTTTGTGACAAATGGGGGAGGACTGAAAGGCATTTGGGTTTCAGACATCATATCTTTCAGAAAACGTATAGTAACACAACACATTTTATTCTAGCAACTTCTATGTTTATCCCAGCAATATTTAAAATGTACCCCTATTTTCAGTGCCTTGTACCCCCATTATTTTTGCCTTTGTCCAGATTTTTTTGTGCTAAGAGGTTGAGAGGTATGAAGCAAAGGAGAAACCCCTGCTAATTACAACATTAGTAATATGCCCTTAAGTTTAAAACCTGGGGTGAGAGATTTAGGAACGCAAGTTGATAGCAGCCTTAATTATGATCCTCAGGTACCCACAGTGGTAAGGAAGGCCTTCTATGTTGCATATCTCTTAAGCAAGGGTATAGCATCCAAAGCTAAGGAGGTTAGAACTTCCCTGTACTCATCTCTTATCAGTCCAATAATTGAGTACAATGCTCCCTTCTGTATGTGCCTCACCAGACATCTGCAGCATCTGGAGAGACCTGAGAGGTTTCTCACTAAGAAAATTCAGGACCTACAACACATGACCAACATGGACAGACTGAAGGCCCTATCACTTTACTCAGTATCGTACAGACTGCGTAGAGGAGACTTGTGCTTGGCTTACAGAGCAATCTCAGTCCCTGCCTTAATGAAGCTGCTGCACATCTGCAAATCCAATGGGACAAGATTCACTCACTCTACGGATCTTAACCTAGCCTGCTATATTAACAGGATATGCTGGAGAGACAGATATGTCTCCCAGAGGTTGCCAGTCTTCTGGAACAAACTCCCAATTCATGTAAAACAGAGCACCTCAATGACCCTATTTAAGAGTAACCTGCACATTTGGATGGGAAAGCATACATTTAGACCAGGGGTTTCACCTATGTCCTTCTTAGAAAGGGGCAGTCAGTGCTGGTGTTAGATTCATGCACAAACATAGATTATATATTTAGGTCCATAAGGGAACAAGGGTGTAACATGGCTAGGCTTGTAGAGGCCTTAGGGCCAATAGCCTAGTGATCTCCTATGATCCTATGACCTATGATTCTATGAGTGGAATTTATGCAGATGGGAAATAAATCAATATGATTTTCTGCAGCACCAGTGGACGAGATAAGGTCTTTGAAGTTTCAGCCGTAAGACAGTTCATCATCAATTAACATGAAAGGGTTATCACTTTCCATCGGTGCTTAGCAGTAAGGCTGTCACTCTAACTGGTGCAGCATGGCTTCAGGTTTCCACCTTCAGTTATTTGCTCTGTTTTCATTAATGTGTTCTCTTTTCAGCTATGATGTGTATATGTTAGATTTGCTTCATACATATAAAGGATAGTTTTAATTAAGGACTGAGTGTTCTGCTTTCCGGATCTCCAGTTGGCTTTTACCAGTGCTATGTTCCTGTCTTTTAATATTTTTTCTGCATCCTTTTTTTTTTCTATTCAGGTAAGGCTGATAAGCATAAAGCTAAAGGGCTGTCTAGTAATTAGAATTGTACAGATGACAAATGATTAGATGGAGTCTGATGAAGTCAAATGAATGGCTATAAGATGAAACTCAGTACAACTGAAAGATGTAATTTTCTGCTCTTGACTTGTGCTTGGCTTACAGAGCAATCTCAGTCCCTGCCTTGATGAAGCTGCTGCACATCTGCAAATCCAATGGGACAAGATTCACTCACTCTACGGATCTTAACCTAGCCTGCAATATTAACAGGATATGCTGAAGATCCTCTGGGTCTACATGCACGAAATAACATCACCATAAAACAAAAACACACGTTAAGCGCTTTCATCTGCTTAAGGCAGACTTCTTCAGAACAATTCTTATGTGCACTTCATCGTTATTTAAACTTTTTGGCGTCAAAAACAATTTCCACTTCATAGGATTTAAAGGCATACTTTCTTAAATTGCATTATCTCATTATTTAAAGTAGTACTAATACTGGGAATTCAATACTTCTCATATTGATGTAGATTGTTAAATAAATAACTTTTCTAAAACTCTATACAATTATTTCCTTAAAAACTTTTTAAAATTAATAATAAAATAATCTAATAAATAATCCCCTTATAAATATTATACATATAATAATAATTTATAGTAAAATTCTATAATAATAAAACAATACTAAACTGTGTATGCATGTAATACATTTCAATGTTAAGTTGTTATAAAAGTTGTAAATGAAATATTAAATCGTGTTAAAAAATACAATAATTTTATACCACAATGAAAAAATTGTAGTGAATACTAAGGCATAACTTATACATAACTATACATTGTATATCAATCTATCCATAAATCACATTTTTAAAAAAGGCTTGATACTAATGAAATCATTCAATCCAGGTTTTCTTGTAGCATCTGTGAGCATTTGCCACCAACTTTCTTTACACGCTAAATTGTTTTTCCAATCTCCTCCTCTAGGATTCAAAATTTCCTGATCAATAATGGAAAATGAAAAGGTATGCGTGTCCCCTGCTTCATTGATGTGTCTATATAATGCATTTTTCTGATCTTTGTTTTTGATTCTGTAATAATGTTCATATATCCGTTTATTTAACTTTCTTTCTGTCTTCCCTATGTAGAAAGCTGGGCAGGATTTACATAGGGCAATATATACCACCTGCTTGGTGTGACAACATCCTCCTTTACTCTTGATCTTATTCGAATTCTCATTTTTTAAGATTATCTGTGATGTTGTGTGAATGTATTTACATTGGGAGCAATTTCCACATTTTCTAGTGTGTGTGTCTAAATTCTTTTTCCTTATAAATTGGTGGTATATATTGCCCTATGTAAATCCTGCCCAGCTTTCTACATAGGGAAGACAGAAAGAAAGTTAAATAAACGGATATATGAACATTATTACAGAATCAAAAACAAAGATCAGAAAAATGCATTATATAGACACATCAGTGAAGCAGGGGACACGCATACCTTTTCATTTTCCATTATTGATCAGGAAATTTTGAATCCTAGAGGAGGAGATTGGAAAAACAATTTAGCGTGTAAAGAAAGTTGGTGGCAAATGCTCACAGATGCTACAAGAAAACCTGGATTGAATGATTTCATTAGTATCAAAAAATGTGATTTATGGATAGATTGATATACAATGTATAGTTATGTATAAGTTATGCCTTAGTATTCACTACAATTTTTTCATTGTGGTATAAAATTATTGTATTTTTTAACACGATTTAATATTTCATTTACAACTTTTATAACAACTTAACATTGAAATGTATTACATGCATACACAGTTTAGTATTGTTTTATTATTATAGAATTTTACTATAAATTATTATTATATGTATAATATTTATAAGGGGATTATTTATTAGATTATTTTATTATTAATTTTAAAAAGTTTTTAAGGAAATAATTGTATAGGAGTTTTTAGAAAAGTTATTTATTTAATAATCTACATCAATATGAGAAGTATTGAATTCCCAGTATTAGTACTACTTTAAATAATGAGATAATGCAATTTAAGAAAGTATGCCTTTAAATCCTATGAAGTGGAAATTGTTTTTTGGCGCCAAAAAAAGTTTAAATAACGATGAAGTGCACATAAGAATTGTTCTGAAGAAGTCTGCCTTAAGCAGATGAAAGCGCTTAACGTGTGTTTTTGTTTTATGGTGATGTTATTTCGTGCATGTAGACCTGTGTGCAGTGTTGTCGTGAAATAAATAGATGTGAGCAACAACAGAGGATCTGTGGCACCTTTATTACCGAAATCCAGCTAGCCGGTATTGTTTTTATACAGTTTTATCTACATATTTAGGATATGCTGAAGAGACAGATATGTCTCCCAGAGGTTGCCACTCTTCTGGAACAAACTCCCAATTCATGTAAAACAGAGCACCTCAATGACCCTATTTAAGAGTAACCTGGACATTTGGATGGGAAAGCATACATTTAGACCAGGGGTTTCACGTATGTCCTTCTTAGACAGGGGCAGCCAGTGCTGGTGTTAGATTCATGCACAAACATAGATTATATATTTAGGTCCATAAGGGAACAAGGGTGTAACATGGCTAGGCTTGTAGAGGCCTTAGGGCCAATAGCCTAGTGATCTCCTATGATCCTATGACCTATGATTCTATGAGTGGGATTTATGCAGATGGGAAATAAATCAATATGATTTTCTGCAGCACCAGTGGACGAGATAAGGTCTTTGAAGTTTCAGCCGTAAGACAGTTCATCATCAATTAACATGAAAGGGCTATCACTTTCCATTGGTGCTTAGCAGTAAGGCTGTCACTCTGATTGGTGCAGCATGGCTTCAGGTTTCCACCTTCAGTTATTTGCTCTGTTTTCATTAATGTGTTCTCTTTTCAGCTATGATGTGTATATGTTAGATTTGCTTCATACATATAAAGGATAGTTTTAATTAAGGACTGAGTGTTCTGCTTTCAGGATCTCCAGTTGGCTTTTACCAGTGTTATGTTCCTGTCTTTTAATATTTTTTCCGCATCCTTTTTTTTTCTATTCAGGTAAGGCTGATAAGCATAAAGCTAAAGGGCTGTCTAGTAATTAGAATTGTACAGATGACAAATGATTAGATGGAGTTTGATGAAGTCAAATGAATGGCTATAAGATGAAACTCAGTACAACTGAAAGATGTAATTTTCTGCTCTTAAAACAATATTGGGAAGACCTTAGGAATTCTATGAAGGGGAAAAAATCTGAAGCAATGTCTCCAGCACTGTTGTACTCTAAATATACTTCAGTCATGTCATATCTGATCTCTCAGTAATTTGGAATCTCTAAGTGACCTTTGGCAGTACATTCACCTCATCTTTATTTTTTTTCTGGTTAGATGATCTCAGAATTATAGAGCACTGCTTTATTGTATAAGCGAGCTAGTCAAAAGAAGGAACCATAACTTCTATGTTGCTATAATTCTGCCACTAAAATACTGATACCTCTCACTGTACGTTAGGTAAGTTATGTAACATCTCAGGATAAACTGTAATATGGAGAACACAATTTAAATTAATTTTCTTCAGATATAGATGCTTGTAACATTCTTTCTTTCAGTTCAGCTCTCACAAGGGACATCAGCTTCTTAGTGTTGCCTTATTCTTATTCAAGGTGTAATAGAATGCGCTGTGCCACAGGCAGAAGTCAAAAGGTCAGAGTGATTATTACTTGTTCAGTAGGTAATGTACAACATGGAAGCAGAGCTGGGCTTGCATTGCTGATATTGATTGTTCAATAATTATTGCTTTCTATGAATTAAGAAAACGGTGGATTAAAAATCAAAAGAGAAAATGTGATTACAAGTGTATAGCTGACAATATTTTGAATTTATGTTTAGCTGCTCCATATTTTATCTACTGATTGCTTTTTGTTCACTTTTTTATGCTTCGGTACTCAGTTCTTTTACATTTTAGCAACCAACAAACGACTCGTGCCTAAAATTTATAAGTCAAACATGCTTTTTAAGGGGCAGTATAGTGTAATGATTAGTTGGACTATTTCCGAAATATCCATGTGATCTTTGACATACTGCCCTCTTTTCATTGTGTTATAACCAGGTAAGATCACTAAACATAAAACAAAAGCATGGTCTGATTAATTTATTTTGTTAGGATTATGTAAGAAGAGAGTGAGGAATTCAAATGCATCATTACAGAATGAGCTTGCTGTAGCTTTTATTTCTAATCATGGAAAAGAATCTCAAGATGATCTTAAGAACTATGTGATGAGAATAAATTTCAGAAATGCTTTCTCCAGTACTGCTGTCATCTACTGGTGTTTCAGTCTACTTTTGACTCTCTTCTGCTCAGGAAAGTGATGCAATTCCTATGTAACTTTTTATTTCTGTTTTTTTTTAACAAAGTATGCCCATTGTATATGAGGATATCAGGTTTATAGTTTCTGCATAGAATGGTCCACTAATCAATTTCTACAGTGTTTTGACCAAATGTAAACTTCTTCTTCTGGCTTTTTCCCGGTTAGGGGTTGCCACAGCGGATCACCTATCTGCTCATGATTGGCAGTGGAGTTTTACGGTGTGGAGTTGCCAGCCCAGCGCCCAACCTTCCACAGAAAGCACACATACTCACACCTAGGACCAATTTAGAGTGTCCAATCTACCTACAGCATGTCTTTGGCATGTGGGAGGAAACCCATGCGACCACAGGGAGGACATGCAGACTCCACACAGAAGGCACCCCAGCCGAGCATTGAACCAGAGAACCTCTTGCTGTGAGGTGGCAACACTTACCACTGCACCACCACGGCCACCCGTTTTTACCAAATGTAAACAATTTAGTTAGATAAGAAATATCTGGGTGCTAGTAAGCAAAGGTTAATATGTGAAGCTTGCCAGTGCTTAAGAAGTGAATCACATGTTCTAGTTTACAGTGGAGTAGCGTCAGATCTGGAAGTGGCAGTATGTGGTAGATGAGCTCATTACAGCTCAACTGTCCAAACTTTTGCAGAATGTGAAGATTTTTCCATCTTAGTTTTCTTCTGCTCCTCATTTAATTTTTTTCTGACAAACCATTGACGGATGAATTGACTAAATAATGGCAGACGTTTGACTTTCAGACTTGCTATCCATAAGAAAATGCATGCAAATGCAAAACTTGTTATTCTTTCAAGTTTCTAAGTTTTCAGGAGCAATATTTAAAATCTGTCCCTGATGTTACGCATTTGTTCCCTCTATTATTTTTGGCTTTCTCCACAATTCCTGCTGTAAAAGCTTGAGAAGTATACAGGCCAGTTGCCTCATATGTGAAGTAAAAGTTGTTCATTTCAACATTTTTACCTCTACATGATATGTGCTCCACCTACCTTAAATAGCTATTGGGCCACTTTTGACTGAATTGTGCTTTCAGCACAGTTGTTAATAGGCTTCTGGTGGTTTACCAGACATGGTTGGAGTCTTGAGGATGTAGTCCTCTTTCATCCCATGCCCCACATCTGTGGAATTCATAACTTTATGAGAGCCCTAAAATCAACACTTTAAAATGTTCATTTTATTCTTATTTATTCTATGGGCTACATGCCAATTCTCTTGACACATTTCCCAATGTAATGCAAGTTTTTTATCTATTTATTTCTGGTTTATTCCACTTTAGCTTGTGTTGTACTTAAGTGTTAAGGAGAGCAATAAACATGTGACTGATTCTCTGCAGCCATACCCTTGGTGTGATTTTCTAATTGAAAGAAGTAATTTGTAATAAAGCTACAGAAAGTAACTGGCTTCAAAGCACAGAGGGCTGGACACCAGACTGTGAGCTAGGTGACCAGGGTTTGACTAGTTGGCTTGGCATTGGAGTAGCCAGGAATGGAGAGGAAAGAATGAAGGAGTGTTTCCCCATCACCTCTCCTGAAGAAGAGTGGGTTTGCACATACTCTGAAGCACACATGGCACTGAGATCTCATCTCCCTGGTGGAGACTGGAGGGATCACATTGCATGCCATGCTTGGATGGAATGCCCCTTGTGGAAATGAGGTCAACATCCTCCATGAATATCCTAATTACATGCCCCGTCCTTGATGCCTCATCAGGTGTACATAAGATAAAGGTAAGGGAAAACACACACACACACACACACACACACACACACACACACACACACACACACACACACACACACACACACACTTCAAACCACTGCTGATGGCTTACTGGATGATGGCCACTGTCAGTCAGCTCTCTCTCTGTGAAGAGAACAAATGGATAGATTGACAAGGAAAGGGTGGGATTACTGGCAGGAAGTGGGGAAAAGTCCCAATAAATAAATAAATAAATAAAACCAAGGCAGAAAGCATGGAATAGCTGGAAATGGGGAAAGGAAGTAATGAAAATGATTTATTTATTTAACATTTATTAACCGGGAAAGTTCAACTCGGAACAAAACCATTTTTCAGAGAAGGCCCAGGGAGAAATGCTCCAGACGCATGTCTATGTTTAGATTTGTTAAATGCATTTATGGACTGAGTAGACAATAATGTTTGTTTCTTACTGCTGTCAAAAGTAATGAAATGAAATACACATCTTACTGTATCTCATTGCCTGAAATCATTTCCTATCTTATCAGCTAAGTATTTTAAAGTACACATTTAGAAAACTAAAACAATAAATAAGCAAACCAATGACAAAAAATGGAACATTTGCAAGAATCAGTTAGCAGAGATGTGCAAAATTAAATAATTCCCCAGTGTTGTGGATAGAGAAATGGACTATCATTATGTTGTTTTTCCCCAATGCAGCATGTAGTAAGGCCACATACATCAGTAGTTTTGAGTTGCAAAATCTTCCTTTTATAAGTAAAATTAAAAATCAAAGAAGTGAGAATCAGATAGGATTGCAATGTCATGTTTTTATTGCTATAACCAATTCTTTCTAGTTTTACATCTCCCCTATTCTGCCATTTCATGATCTGCTAGTAAGAAGAATGTACATGTGGGCCCATCCCATGTAAAGGAATGCAGTTTCAAAGTAGAATAAATGTTTTTGAGATTGTAAACCTGAAAGGTAGCACTCAGCTGTCATCCCTCCATTTACTCCCCCAAGACACTGGTTTGTTCAGATCAAGAAAGAAAGGATCCAGAAACTGCAACTCAGTACAGCAAGTCCTAATGTGGATAAACAGCCCCACCTCCGCACTGTTGTTCGGTCTGATGTTTATGCTTCACAAATACTAAATGAAAGATGATAGATGTACACTAAAGGGCTCATATTAAAAAGCCTTAAACAGATTGCTAGTGTCATGAGACATGTACAATGCTTTGTATGTAGTTGCTTTCTTGGCTGGTCAACTTGCTTGCACTTTTGTGAAATTTAAACTTGCTTGTACAGCCTGCTTCATGCTGCTTGCATTATTTTTTGTTAATTGGAGGCAGACTGATTTTTATTCTATGCCCTGCTGAATGGCTTTTGTTTTTTATTGCATTGTCAGTCACGATCATCAAAACAGTCATTATAAGATTTGAATGGATGACTCAGAATACCCTTGATCTTGGCAATACTAAACCTTTGACATGTTATATATGCGTTATAGTGTATTCCTGAATAGATTACTAGTCCAAAAATGCTGCAAGGTAAGCCTATACATTTATTTTAAAATCAGGATTATCTTTCTTTGAAACAATGAGCATTATGTCATTTGCTTACCTCAAGTTTAACAAGTAGCCAAGCTTTCAGAGTAAAGCTTGGCATGTATAAAACTTAGAATCACATTTAAATATTTAGTGTGTGCAGTTGAAAAATACAGCCACCATTACACTTGGGAGAATATTATGATTTTTATTACAACTAAATTACTTTATTTCTTTCTCAAGTAGTATATACATTTCTGGAGCTGCCATTTAAGCAAAACATACAACGTATTAAGTATATTCAAAGTAAAGCTAATATGATTTACTTTTTAGTTTTATTTTATTTTGGCGCAAAGTCTATGCAAGAATCTGAAAGGAATAATTGAGCCAAAGGGAGGATTCTACTGCATGTTTAGTTGAAAAATAGTTGCTGGCATCCAAACTGACTGACAGCTTTTAGAAAAATTACACTGTTAGTGTGGTTTGTGTAAAGGTATCACTCTGTTTAACACAGAATTGAACTTCAGTGCTAGTTGATTTGTTGTTGAACTGCAAGAGATTCCTTTATGTTCATAATTAGGTGTTCTGCAACAGAATAGACCTTCTCTGCAGGTGGTCTTTGCCCCTTCTCCAGTGTTGCATCACAGGCCTACAGTTTGCTCCTCTGGCCACTACAAAAACATTAACTTAATATGTTTTCTTGTACTATCAATAAAAATGCATATTCACATTTAAAAATTATATTTTGGTTGTGCAATGTGATTAAATTAACATTTTTTTGTGGATGATGTCCATCTAATGACATAAGCCTAAACTGAGCATGTCTACACTTGAGTAAAGGGGGGAGGCTGGAGGCTTTCATCTATTTTAAGAGAAATAATGCAGTTTGGAAGGATAATATTTCTCAGAAAATAAAATGTGTATAAACAAGGAAGCAGAATTTGAAAATGAGGAGGACAACTTAGAGGAAGTGAGGAAATATTTTCACTGAGAGGGTTTTGAATAAACTTGACAACTTCCCACCTAACAGTCCTAATGTGCTGTCTCTTTCTAGATAATGCATCAGGTGTCCAGAGGATGTGAATTAATTGTGTTGACATTTCTGTATGTTTGTTTCCTGGGCTGAAGATGATTGGGTATTGAGAACTTGAGCAAATATGGCTGACTAGTCCATTTATTCCTTCTTCTCTGAAGCTTCAGCTTCAGCTTTTTAGGTCACAGATCAGTTTAGAGTGGATTAACTGGGTAGTGCAGTTTAAGAAAGATGGACAGTAATTTAGTTCAGATGATTAAGGCTGCAAGCAGCTAATAAATTCTATCCATTAGTCTGGGATTTGATTTCCTCAGCTTCCATTTTTCTATTATGTTGACTATAAGAAACTCACTTAACCATTCATTGCACCTGTTAACTCTAAGAAAGTCATGTAAGCAGACAGTCCTCCTAGGTTGTCTCTGAAAAGAGACACTTATTATAATGAGTTTGCACAGTAAGCAAATAAAATAAAATAAAAAAACAGACTAGAATAAAAAGGTGAAAACATGGGAAGATGAAAAGAAGAAGGAGGTGAGGGTAGAATGGTTCACATGTCAATCATGCTGTTGAGTTTTAGGGCTGAGTGAACTCTCCAGATCAAACTCCTGAGCTAGTTCATCCATGATATGTAAGAGATATGATTGTTGGGTGGCAGTTATGGCTGCTAGCTACATAGGGGTGATCACCACAAACTCTGAGGAGCTCAAAATGTTACAAGCTGGATAATGCTGAATCACTTAACTAGAGAAGAAACGGTATAAATTACAAAATGGGGCCCATAGGGAAAATGCCAGCCTGATAGGGCTTAGTGAGGAAAAAAAAAGGGGGGGGGGAGAGAGAGAGAGAATGGATGCAATATCATTCATGAAGCAGGGTCTGTAGGATTTGACACAGTACTCTGCATGTTTGTCCAAAATGTGTAGCAGGGAGACCCCTTAGATAAGAGACATGGGCATCCTATCAGTACATTATGTTTAACAATTACAATGAAAAACATGGAATAGTACATGTTACCAAAGTCACATAGGTCTGAATGTGGAAGTTAATTGAATCAGAATGACTAAGCACCTATTTTACTTTTGTTTAGGCAAAAGCAAGTGTATGACAAACCTATTTGAGGTTAAGGCATTCTGGATACCAGGCATAGCTACAGTATCATGCCCAGCTTACAGTAATACCAGCTTACAGTAATATGGTGTCTGGAGTCTAGGCATGGCTACAGTATCATGCCCAGCTTACAGTAATATGGTGTCTGGAGTCTAGGCATGGCTACAGTATCATGGCTACAGTATCATGCCCAGCTTACAGTAATATGGTGTCTGGAGTCTAGGCATGGCTACAGTATCATGCCCAGCTTACTTTAGTAGTGTAATCTAGAGCCCAGGCATGGCTGCAATATCATACCCAGTGTACTGTAATATGATAACCTGGACATCAGGCATGGAATATCATGCCCAGCTTACTGTAATATAGTATTATGGAGTCCAGGCATGGCTACATTATCACATGCAGCTTATTCTAATATGGTAATCTGGAGCACAGACATGGCTACAGCACCATACACATCTTGTTGTAATTTGGTAAGCTGAAGCTTAAGCATGTCTAAAGTATTATGCCTAGCTTATTGTAATATGATAACACAAAGACTAGGCATGACTACAGTATCTTGTCCAGTTTATTGTAATATGGTAATCTGGAACCCAGGCACAGTACAGTACAGTATCATGGTAAGCTTATTGTGATATGGTAATCTGGACTTTGGCATGGTAGAGTATCATGGTAAGCTTATTGTGATATGGTAACCTGGAGTCTGGCATGGTACAGTATCATGGTAAGCTTATTGTGATATGACAACCAGGACTCTGGCACAGTACAGTATCATGGTAAGCTTATTGTGATATGGTAACCTGGACTTTGGCATGGTAGAGTATCATGGTAAGCTTATTGTGATATGGTAACCTAGAGTCTGGCATGGTACAATATGATGGTAAGCTTATTGTGATATGGTAACCAGGACTCTGGTATGGTACAGTATCATGGTAAGCTTATTGTGATATGGTAACCTGGACTCTGGCATGGTACAGTATCATGGTAAGCTTATTGTGATATGGTAACCTGGACTCTGGCATAGTACAATATCATGGTAAGCTTATTGTGATATGGTAACCTGGACTCTGGCACTGTACAATATCATGGTAAGCTTATTGTTGATATGGTAACCTGGATCCTGGCACGGTACAGTATCATGGTAAGCTTATTGTGATATGGTAACCTGGAGTCTGGCTTTGCTATAGTATCATGCTCAGCTTGTTATAGTGTTGTAAGACAAGAGGTGCTTCATTTAATCAAGAGTGTAGTTAAGTACATTTTATGAAGCCAAGGTAGCGAGGGTCACCCCATAACATTCCACAATTATCTTTCAGAGGTGATGTTTTTAGAATTGTAGAGACAGACAGTTATGCATATGGTGCAATTTCCTTCCCATACATCTACATATGAAACAAGAGAAGGAAAATAATAGGATAAGATGGAAAATGCTGAAGTCTCTGCCTTGAATGTCTTAACCCTCAAAAGTGTACTCTCCAAGCCTAAGTGCAGTAGATGAGATCAAAGGGAACGACCAACGGCAGAAGCAAATTCAGGAGTAAAATTGAGCTGAAATAGTCAAACATTTTCAGCCAAAGAATATTCTTGTGGAAAGAGAGAAGGGCCTTAGTGACAGGAAAGAGAAACATAGTTTTCATTCACGGTCAATGAGCAAGGAGTCAGACACAAATGCTGCTGGTGAACTGACAGAGGAAGATGTGGATGTCCTGCCTCTTTCTTGTAGTATAGTTTGCAGGGTTTATGAAAATCAGTGGTGGATTAACTTAAAATTATGAATACATTGGAATATATGAGAGGTCAACAGAAAAGAAGAGAGATGAATTGTTATGTTTCTAAGTATGGCTCAAATAGAAGAATATTCTGGACAGTCAGATACTTGATTTGTTGTAGGTCACAGGCCTTAATTGTTTACAGGGTTGTGGTTTGCAGCTGTAATTAATATAGATTTTTTATTGGGAAACGAGTAAAATGGAACAATGTGGTTGAAGAATATAGTTATTTGCCATTGTGGTGCAGAACCACATTGTAATTGTTTATGCCATAGGCTACTTTCTGTTTTTAAATGTGGGTAGTGTAGTCTGTCTTGTTTAGTCTTGGAGAATGTTATGCAACTATTATATGTAAGACAAAGTACTATCATTACAGTGTGGTGGAAGTATTATAATAAAGTTTTTGGTTAACCACTTCATGGTAAGACTTGTATATAAAGAGAGTGTGGTGATATTGAAAAAGGGAGTGTAGATGTATGTAAGTAAGGAGGAAACTATACTATAAGTGAGACAATTGATATGTGTAGTGGGTACAATCTAAAAAGGTCAACAGGAATTGAAGCAAAGTTTATATGCATGGATTCAAGGTCACTCAGAGTAATAAAGATCAGGATATGTACTACAGCAGAGAGTGGAAACCACTCAGCTGCAGAGCCAGTGTAGTACTTCCTCAGTACACTAGCCAAACAGCACCAGTGTAGTACTTCCTCAGTACACTAGCCAACAGGCTAGCATTAGATGGTGGCATCAGGTTGTACTCTTTTGGAGGACCAGCACAACAATGCTTTGCCACCTGGACACTGATGCACTTCAGTTTGGCTGAGTGTGAGGAAGCACACACATGGCACTAGTATTGTAGGTAGTGTTTCAGCAGTGGACTTGTTGTCGAGCAAAAAAGAGGATGTGGAAAATTGGGAATACAAGTTGTTATTTAAGCATTGGGAGTACGTAGACAGATTAGAGTCTTTTAGCAAGATCTTTTATACTGGGAGCCATTAGAAACATTGTAAGCAGCCATTAGACTGAGGATGGGGTAAGGCCAACCAAGTACAGTGAAAGCCTTCTGGCCTAATGTCTGTGAGGGCTGGAAAGGTTGTATAGAAAAGAAGACAGAATGGGGAAGGACAGAAGTAGTGAATACACCATCAAATGTGCGCCATGTTAAGCAACCCTCTTAAAGATGATATTTTAGGCAAGCTTACTTCAGGCATACTGACTAGATTGTTGCAGGAGCCTAATTAAAATGGGAGGTATTAGAGAAGTTGAGAAAAGAAGAGAACATTTGAAGAGTCATGTGCCAAAGTAGAAAGATATATGGCACAACCATCCTTACTAACATTCAGATATCACAGAAATCAAAACTTGAACAATGCTATTACAAAGTTGCTAAATTTACAGCAAATACCCCTTTCATAGCTCACCACTGTATAGCACTAAAAAGCCTAAATTGGCTATAACTACCCCATCAACTAACATATATACAGCTTCTTTCCACCTATAAAATCATGTTCACCCTCACTAACTCTTGGGCTCACTCTGCCCCCATTCCCCACCCACCCCCACTACTCATAGATTTATTCTAACCCAGCATCACCTGACCTCCTGCCACATCCATTGCCCAACAAATCACACACACAAATAACTGCATCTCACCCCTAAAACCACTTACCCACCGTCCCCCTCATTAACCTCTTGCCAACAACTAGAACAATCTATAATCATGATCAACACCCATTACCCCCAACATCTCCCTTCTATATTAACACTATGTATCTTATCTGTAGCCCTTCATATAATCTCCACCAGTACCTCCTACCATTATGCACACCTCAGTCTTAACAACAACAAATCCTCCGCCTTACCCCTTACCACAAACAACTCCCACAAACACATAGATATAATCCAAATCTACCATAGTCCTTCCTTCCCCAAACCACCCCACCAATACACTACAACCCAAAATGCAAAAAACAACCCAACTTTAGATATCACCATCTACTCGATTCTTACCTAAAACCCCTTACCAGCATAGCAGCCAAGCTACTACTAGCAGGTGACATCCACGCAAAGCCTGGCTCAGTATCTACGCCCATAAACACACACAACATCCAACCCACACTTAAACACAAACCCACTGACCTACTAATACTAAATCTAAATATCCGTAGTATCATGAACAAAATAGAACTACATTCAGCTATTTCTATATATAACCCAGACATACTGCTCATAACAGAAACATGGCTTGAATCCCATATCAAGACAACACTGCAACCCTACCCGGTTATAACATCCTAAGGGCAGACAGACCACACAAAAGAGGTGGAGGCATTGTCCTACTTTACAAGTCTAACCTAAAGATCCAATTCTTACAAAAAGAATCCACAAACTTCAAAAATGCTGAGACAATACTCACTACACTCCTAAACCAGTACAAACAACTAAACTTACTTGGCATTTACATTCCACCAGGTGACAACATAAACACCCTAGAATCAATATTCCACTGGGCTTCCCACTCCTTCCCTCATGAAACCATAGTTCTAGGGGATGTGAACATAGACTGGAACTTCATCCACTCCCCAGTATCCATCAACTTCATCAACCTATATAACTTTACCCAAATCATTCAAACACCCACATGCATAGATAAAAACCACCAAAAGGGAATCCATTTTAGACTGGATCCTTACTAATCAGCCCAACACTGCCCACCAATGCGGCACATTACCCAATTCTCTCAGTGACCATAACCCAACCTTAATTCTTCAACACAAACTTAAATGTAGCAACCCACCATCCCTACTACAAACCCTTTCTCAGAAAAACTTTTCCTCAGATTTATTCACAGAAGCCTTAAAATCCTGTAACTGGACACCTGCCAAAACCCTCCAACTGGACAAGGCAGTAGAATACTTCAGCTCCACATTCCTAAATATCCTAAACCAGCTAGCCCCATTCAAAACAATTGGAATATGAAGTAATCTAGTTCTCTGGTTTCAAAAAACCCACAAAAATCCTAATAAAACAAATGACCAAAGCATGGAAATTCTGGCAACAACACAAAACACCCGCAACTAGACAAGCCTTCCTAGAACTCAGAAACAAAGCAAAAAACAGACAAACAAAATCACTTTATAACACTACAAAGAAAAGTATAGTAATAACCCACAGAAATTCTGGGCTGCAGCCAACAAAATCCTCCAACCTGGAAAAAACACCACAACACTGCCACCAACTATAGAAGGCACTAACCTTGGCATAGCCTCCAACTTCAACGACTACTTCACCTCCTCCATACTGAAGCACTTAAATGACACAAACCCAACCCCCCACCAATCCTCAAAGTCCAGTCAATCACCACACCCCCAACCCCCCAAAGCCCAATCAAACACCATCCCATTTTCACTCAAACCAGTATCTATATAAACCATCCAAAAACTCCTAGCAAAGCATAAACCAACTATCCTAGCTGTAGACAACCTTCCAGCCAAATACCTGCAACTTGCATCTAAGGCCATTGTTTACCCAATCTCAATACTAATAAACAGATCCATTAAAGAACACTATCCTTAAGGAAAACCTCCTACATCATCCCCCTCCACAAAGGTGGCCCCTCCACCGACCTCTCCAACTACCGCCCCATTGCAATCCTTTCACCTCTATTAAAGATTCTAGAAAGATGTATCCACTACCAACTCCTCTCCCACCTACTCTCTAAAACTCAGCATGGATTTCGACCTGGCCATAGCACCACCACCACTCTAATTAACTTTACCAATATCATAAACTCATACAGAAACCAAGGGAAAATTGTCTCAGCCACCTTCCTAGACCTATCCAAAGCATTCAACACAGTTTCCCACAACAAACTCCTATCCTTTCTGTTCAAACTTAACTTCAACAACCTTACCATACAATGGTTCAGTAGCTACCTAGACAACCACTCTCAATATGTTAAATGGCTCAACTCCCTATCCTCACCTTCTCCCAGTCAAATGTGGCATACCTCAGGGAACAATACTTGCCCCCCTTCTCTTCAATATCTTTACAAACCAACTCCACTTAGCTACCACAAAAGCCAATGTAATTCAATATGCAGATGACACTACCCTTATCTGCTCTGCACCTAGCATCCATCTCCTGCAAATCTTAGCCCAATAATCCTTCTTAGAAATAGAAAACTGGCTAAACAATTCTCAGATAATACTTAACCCTAAGAAAACACAACTAATGCTATTCCACCTAATAAATACAGTTGAGACCTTCTCTTTTCTCTCGCCAACAAAACCCTCATAACACCTGTTTCTGAGGCCAGACTGCTAGGTCTCACAATTGACCACCAACTTAAATACAGTAAACACATATCCTTAACAATCTCCAAAGTACACAAAACGCTAGGTTCCCTCTATTGTAGCAACAAATGCTTAACCTCCAAATCCAGAACTGCCAGAGCCAGAACATATCTCTTATCAACCCTACACATCCCCAGTACTAACAAATCTAAATAAAACTGACCTGAACAAACTTTCAGCTTGCTACAACAAAATAGCTAGGTTTGCAACCAATGCTAAATCACACTGTCATGACTGCCAATCCCTTCATAAACTTCACTGGCTAGAATTCTCAAACTTACTTTGCTTCCACCAACTCAACTTAGCCCATCAAATTGTATATCACCCTGATAAAACCCCTGCCTAATAGGCCTCCTAAACGTCTATAACACCAACAGGGAACTATGCTCCAGCAACAAAGCCCTAATCAAAGTCATTCCATGTTAAAACAGCTCAAGGGAATCTCTGTTCCCTTATGAAGTTGTTAAAACATGGAAAGGGGAATCTCTATTCCCTTATGAAGTTGCTAAAACATGGAACACCCTACCCCCAGACCTCAGGCTATGAAACTACACTATCACATTCATAAAGCTACTCAAATCACACCTTTATGTAAATCATATATGTAACTGTAATGACCCACCCTGAACCCACCTCATCCAGCCTGTACTTCATGGCTGACCCCGAAGAACCTTGTTCACTGACTATAACCTACCTAGGCAGATTTGTACATAGTGTAAATAACTACTAGTTTCGTTTTATTTCCTTGAAGTCAACTGGATATACAAAATGTACTGTGATCATATGCTTATACAACCTTGCCTTTTGCTCATCTGTTAACCTTACTCAAAGATGTTTTCTTAGCTTTTGTTAATTAATGCTACTCTTAATCAAGGATGTTCTCTCAAATATTTATAATCACTTTTAGCTATTATTAATCATTTTCAAGCTATTGTTAATCACTTTTTCTAAACTATTGTTAATCACTTTTCACTAAGCTACTTTATAACTTTGTAGAGCTTTTCTCCCCAGGACTCCGCTGAAAACAGACACCTGTTGTCCAGTCAGACTATCCTAGTAAACAACCGTTAAATAAATAAAAAAAAAATCTAGCATCCATCTTCTTGTCCAGCACTAAATAGCATGCTGCACTACTATGTTTCCAGTCAGTCATCATGATCCAATGACCAAAAATTCCTGTCTGTCAAATCTACTGGGCACTGTCTGTACTGTTACCATGTTGCCAAGGCCTAGAACTCCTTACTTGTATCCACCAAGTCAGTATTCTTCCTCCCATCATTCAAAACCACTCTGAAAGACTTCCTAGCCAAAAGCTGTCTCTCTTCAAGCTCATCACCAGAATAAATTATATCCCTAAATATGAAAAAAATACTTATTCATATCTTACACCTCCTTACTCTCCCTTTTTCACTCACTTCTTTACTTCTATCAATTTCTCTTCCCTTAATTTTGCTCTAAATATACTATAAGCCTGCTTTTCTCTCACTGTTTTTTTTCTCACTTCGTATTGTCATTCCTGTTTGTATTATACTAATTTACCTTTAATTTCTCAATAAACTGAGTAAACTTTCTTTAAATATTAAATCACTGTCATATAACTTGCATCTATTCTTAACCAATGTTTTGATATTATGTCTAAACTGGTATAATTATTTAAACTGTAGTTGTTTTGTATTATTTTTAAAGATTGTAAAACTATTGTTCTTAAAATGTTTTCTTACAATTTGGATCTTCTTTCCCATAGGTCCCTGCTGAAAATGGACTCCTACCCAGTCAAACTTTCCCAGAAATCAAATGTCAATAAGTAAATAAATAAACAAATAGATAAATGCATAAGAATAGTTGCAATTCAATTAATTGATGCAGAAATGAAATTTCTAAGCTAAATAAGCCACTTGCAATTTGACTTATTTTGTAAATTGTGGATCTCTGACTAAAGAATGGAATGGTGGCCATAGAAATGTCTCTGAGTATGTTTAGAGAATTTTGTGCAAAGTATATTTGTTCAGTATTGCCAGTTTACATTTTTACCTCTTGATGTGTTTAGTACATCAAATGTTGTACTACAGACTGTAGCCAGATAATGCTAGCAGTGATTAAAATGTACACAGGGTCATTTTATTTTCAATATATTGCACCTATTAATGTGAATAAGTGTAATTTGCAGTAATGTCAGGGTCATTTTCCTTATTTGGCAATTGTTCCCTACATTATTTACTGTTTATATTATTTTACTTGGTATGTATGTTTAGAATATTTTGCATAAAAAATGTTTGTTTGTTATTACAAGTTTACATTTTTACCTCATGATGTGTTTAATATGTCAAATCTTGTACAAAGAATGTGTTCAGTATCGCCACTTTGCTTCGTGGTGTATTTTAGAATGTCAAATCTTGCGCAATGTTTTGTGTTAGCACTTAAATAGTGCTAATTGACACTCTTGTTTAGAATGTTAAATTTTTTCAAGAAGACTGCTGCAGCGTACATATATAACCTAACTGCAGTCCTCTGCAGGGTCCTCCTCCATTTACTATTGTGACTTGAACATAGCCATAAAATGTGGAGGTCAAAAAGTTTATTTACATGTGTGAGGCACAAAAATTCCATGGGGAAACTGTGACTGGGATAGACAGACAAGCAGTGTGTGGGTGTGCAACACTAATTGGGGAATTCACTTTGATGGTTATTATGCCATTCTGTCTGAAATGAGTCCTCCCACAATTTACAGAGCCACCCATTAGTGCTTCCCTATAAACTACATAAAACTACTTGACTGTGAATCCCTGCATATGCCTGTTTTTGTTATTTTTGTTCAATGGCAAACCAGATGCACTTCAATGGGAGTCTCATCTTTCAAGGAAAGTGAGGTTTGCAGTTGCTGATGCTACATCTGTTTGCAGTATCATTTTTTTGTTTGCTTGGTTGGCAAATACCTACCTCTTGATGTTTTTGCTGTGTGAAACTTGATATAAAAGTTTAATTTATTTTTTTTTAATTTATTTATTTAACATTTATTGACCTGAGGAGAAAAGCTCAGCGTCATTACAAAGAAAGAAAAAAAATAAAAAAAAAATATATATATAAAATAGAAAAATGATAATGACAGTATACAATTGAGATCTTTGCTTACTCTTAAAATTCAAATCTGTCTAGTCACTGTGAAAGTAAAGACTGGTTTGAACAGTGTTTTATGGTAACTGGATTGAGACATATAGTGGGATATTGGTATTGTGGGGTTATGATGGGGAGGCATGACAAGGTTGTGATGGGGGGCCCCCAGTCGAGTGTCCTGCCTAGGGCCCCATATGACCTCGATTCGGCTCTGACCTGAAGTGGACAAATCACTAATTATAAGTATATAATAATAATAATTATATAATAATAATAATGTGTGCGTGCTGTGGGATAAATACTGCACATGCAATACCACAAGAAAACATAAACAGCATGGTACTAATGTGGCTCAATATGAAGACCACAGAGAAACAGCTGTCAACACATGCTTTCACATGAGAAAGAGCTGTCAACACATGTTCTCACATGAGAAACAGCTGTCAACACATGCTCTCACATGAGAAACAGCTGTCAACACATGCTCTCTCATGAGAAACAGCTGTCAACACATGCTTTCACATGAGAAACAGCTGTCAACACATGCTTTCACATGAGAAACAGGTGTCAACACATGCTTTCACATGAGAAACAGGTGTCAACACATGCTCTCACACTACTTCAGTGGCTTATTTGTATAATGATCAAATGTAAATCCACACACAGTATGTCTGTGAGGACATCCCCCACCTAGACTTTGTCAGTCCTTTTCCTCAATATTTTCCCATGGTTTAAGTTCTCCATATCTTTGGGTTTCTAGTACCATGACAGGAATGGACCCCATTCATAAGTTAGGGTATAATTAAAGGGCATGAAATTAGTATTGTATCTGTCTTTGATTTTAGCTGAGAGTGCTTGTTGCAGCACCTGCAGTGTGCCCAGAACTGACTCCTTCTGCAATTCATAAGGATTTATGTGTATTGGTAGCATATCTAAATAAGACTGTAAATTCTTTTTTATTAGGTCCATTGCTCCTACTACTATTGGAACTGTTGACCTTCTTCCACATTGCTTTAATTTCTGCCTGCAAATCTTGATACATGAAGACTTTGTGTCTGCCTGTACATGGGACACTGTAATCACTAGGTGTAGCAATATCAATGATCAATGTTACTTTTATCTTTTTTCATGGACTACTATACCTGTTTTTATCACATCTATTTCTTGAATAGTTAGTGATATGTGATCCCATCTGATGTACACTTCATCATTCTCTTTAATGCTTTGTGGTTCATGTTTCCAATGCTTCTCAGCGACCTCTATATTATAGTGTTTGCACAATCCCCAATGCAACAATCTTGCTTCGTTATTGTGCCTGTCACAAGCCAGCAACAAAGTGTGTGACTGTTTCCAATACTTCTTTATAGAACTAACAGTACATTTGTTTGTGTCTCTAACATGTTGTCCTGGGTTGCCATTACTAACCTTTCATCCTTTGGTTTCAATTCACTTCTCCTTAACCATTCCTGCATCACATCCTGATCAACATGAGGTTGTTTCAGGCGATCTCTATGCTTGCCACTATATTTATGGCTTTTTCACATTTCTTTCCTTCTCATCTGATCCTTTTACTTCTATTCTTTCTTCTGTTTTTTGGCATATTCAGTTGCTGTCTGATTTTTGTCTACTTCTGGCTTGATTTCCATTCCTGATTGCCACCTGAATGCTTCTGCTAAACTAAGTAGAAAGCTCATATTAGACTTCCTCTCCTCATGTTGCAAAACTTTCACTGTGTTTGGATCTGATGAGGTCAGCAAATGTGTGTATCCATCCATCCATCCATCCATCCATCCATCCATCCATCCATCCATCCATCCTCAACCCCTTTTCCCATTTTGCACATGGGGTGGGGGTGTCACGTCAGCAGTGACCATCATGTCGAGCCAAGGTTTTACACTACTGAGTGGCTAGCCTTGCTTCAGTAGTTCTTTTGCACACTCACTCTCACCTACAGCCAATTTAGAGTGTCCAATTCACCTACTGCATGTCCTTGGAATGTGCAAGTAAACCAGAGTGCCCAGAGGAAACCCATGTGACTGCAAGGACGACATGCAGACTCCGCACAGAAGGCACCCCAGCTGAGAATCAAACCAGAGAACCTCTTGCTGTGAGGGGACAATGCTAACCACTGCACCACTGCTGCCATCATGTGTATCGATACATGTAATTAATTTCTAGGAGGTCCATACCTCCTTCAGTGTGTGGAATATATAATCTTGGTATACACTGATTTTAAACAAATAGTTTAAGCACTTTTGTCAGTGTATATCACAGACTTCTTCAGAAACTAATACATGCAGTCATTCCCTCATTTAAATATCCCTCCAAAAGCAATATCATGTGATCTAAACAACCAATATACAATCTAATTAATAAAACTAATAATCATAAACACTTAAACAGCCTTTTTGAACATGTAAATGGTCCTGTATACAAAACCATTCAAAATAAAAAAACCTCTGAAGTAAAACATAAAAAAACTACATATAAATCACAATAAGTAATAACGAAGCTTTAAAGCACTTGAAATGGACACATTCTCGGTGAGACCAGGATACACACAGGCATTTAACCTGATTTGCCATCTGAGTTCTTTTAGTTCAATAAGGTCATTCCAGGGACCACCTCTCACATTTTAACTACAGTGTCCAAACCCATAAAACAAAAATAATGTGCTCAATAACCCTGGGCATTATTTGGTTTTACGGGTTTGGACACTGTAGTTAAAAAGACAGGTGCAACACGCAAGTCTTCATTACTTTTTTTTTTTTGTGTGTAGCATTTGCAGAGATTAAAAGAAACTGGGAGGCACATCAGGAGAGACTATGACAACTCAGAGAGGCATGGGATAAGTATGGATTCAGGTATGACTGCCATTGCATAATATGATTTTACCAATAACAAGTATCTGGACATAAAGCCATAAGTAATTGTCAGAAAACTACATGAGCATACATACTATATATTTCCAAGTTGTGCATACTATATATTTCCAAGTTGTGCATACTTGTATAATCAGCTCATGCAACTTTGTAGTAGACAATGTTTATGTAAAGACAGATGCCTGTGAGTTCAATTATAGACAACAGAAGTACTACCCAATATTAATTTTACAATTCAAAAGTTGGCAGCGATAATCATAATGAATAGCATGCAGTCAATTCCAATATGCATTTCTGAACTGCTAAAAATGTATTTATTTTTTCACATTTGATTACCAGGAAAGTCCATCTGGGTAGGTGCCTATTTTCAATGAAAGCTGGGAGAGAAAATCTCAAAAGTATTACAAAAACATTTTAAAAACAATAATTTTACAGTCTTCAAAAATAATACAAAAACAATTACAGTTTAAATAACGTTACCAAATTGACATAATATGAAAACACTGGTTAAGAAAAAACACAACTTATGTGACATTGATTTAATATTAAGATAAATTTTAGTCAATTTATAGAGAAATTAAAGGCAAATCAGTATAATATAAATAGGAATTGTAATATGAAGTGAGAGAAAAAACAGGGTTATGGCATATTTAGAAAGAGAGTCAGGGAAGAGAGATTGATTGAAGTAAGAAAGTGAGTGAAGAAGGGAGAGTAAGGAAGTGTAACTTATGAAGAGATACTCAATCATATTTACGGATATAGTTTATCCAGGGGTTACACTGTGATTTGAGTTATCCATGGGGTTGAGCAAGACGAGACCCAGATTCTGGCTAAGAAGACTTTCAGGATGGTTTTAAAGGACTGGAGGGACGGTATTGACCTGATAGATACGGGTAAGGAGCTCCAGGCCTTAGCAACATGGTGTGAATACAGACCATGACCAGCAGATTTGCTAGGTTTGTGGTCAGAGAGGAGTTTTTGGTCATTTGATTGTAATTACCGATTTGGAACCTAGTTGTATAGAATAGTATTTAGTGCTGGACAAGCAGATGGATGCTGGATAATTTCATAGGTGGTAAAAAAGCTGTATATATGTTACTTGATGAGGTAGCTCTAACTAATTTAGATTTTTTCGTGCTAAACAGTGGTGACTTCTGAAAGGGGTATTTGCTGCAAATGTAGCGACTTTATTATGCCATTGTTCAAGTTTTGATTTTTGTGATGCCTCCAGGCTGGTAAAGATGAGAGCTCCATAAAGTAGTGAGGAGAGGAGGTAAGTAGTGTTATGTATAGTTTTCGTTGCTCTGCTGTGAAAGTTTTTGTCTATGAAAAGCAAGCATACTTTTCTATGAGTTTTTTATGCAGTTTTGTATATGCAAATTTCAAAATCAAAATTAAGATTATTATCCACTACCATCCGTAATAATTAGCCAGTCTAAACCTCAAAATGCACTCACTCGTGGCACTCCTTAAAATGGAGAACATTGACATCTGTGCAGTGACAGAGACCTGCTTCAAGGCTTCAGAGAGCACCCCTGCATTACCAGGCTATAATTCATACCACACCTTTCATCCACCTAACCTGGATAGAAACACTAAAAGCAGAGGCATGTCCATATTCATTAAGGATATCCACACCTCCAGGCTAGTTGCTCAGCATAATGCATCCAAGATTATCCAAGTGCAACTAACTCTGGGCAAGACTGCAATCCAAATTGTAGCTTGCTACAGATCCCCCACCATGCCCCAGGACTCCCACTCCTCATTTCTTGATTCACTGGAAAATATTAGGGTAGAACCTAACACCCTAATAATGGGCGATTTCAACTACCCCACCATTAACTGGGAAAACTATTCATGTACAAACTCTTCATTCATAAATTCCAATGCCTTGGATCAATGTATCCACACCCCCACCAGGGGCAGTAATATCCTAGACCTGGTCATTACAAGCATGGGCAACTGGTGTTCCACAGCAGAGGTCAATTCCTCGTTGGTCAGATCCAGCCACAAGCTAATCACCCTAGACATCCACATCTCGCCCCCACCCCCATTAGGGAAACCACTGTAAAAAATTTCTCCAAAGCCAACTTCACGCTTCTTAAGACAGAAGTGGCAAATCTCATGAGACCCACTCAGATGGACAATAGAGGTACGACTGCTGAGTCCTACACAAATGCATTTTATAAGCACTTACACAAGTGCATGGATTGTGCAATCTCTAACAGAACCAAGATGCTATCCTCCAAAAAAAGGAAACCAATCTGGTGGTCCCCTGCCATAAACAAACTCTATGACAGAAGAAAGAAACTGTTGCAAAAAAGAGTAAAATCCTGTGTTTGGAGGAACTCCCTGGTCAGCCTCAGTAAGAAGCTGAGATCCCTCATAAAATCCTCCAAAGCAAGTTATGAAAAGAAAATCCCCACTGATTCTAAAGACAACCACAAAGCATTCTATATCTATGTCAAGAATCTCAATGGCCACACTCAGATCTGCTCTGAGTTACAGCACAATGCACTAAATATACAGAACCAACTATTGCCAACATCCTGGCAGATAGGTTCAGTGCTAACTTTACCCCTCCTCTCAAACACTAAAGGGCCCATCTATATACATGAAGAATGCAAAGTTCCTGTAATCACGGCTGCAATGGTAAAAACCACACTCTCCAAAGCCAAGAATACAGCATCCATGGGACCTGACAACATCCCAGGCTGCATTCTACAAGAACTACAGAATGAACTGGCACCCCACCTAAGTACCATGTTCAATCATAGCCTCACCTCATGCTTTGTGCCCACTGAATGGTGCACAGTGATGGTTATCCCATTCCACAAAGGGGGAGCCACCATGGACCCTGGAAACTACCTCCCCATTAGCCTGACAAGCCTGGTCTGCAAGGCTATGGAACGTATCATCATGGAACAATGACATTGGTAATCTCCAAACTCTGGACCCCACCCAATTCAGGTTTGTAAAAGGCAGATCATGTCTCCTAAACCTGATAGACTTCTTTGAAGTGGTCACCAAAGCCATAGATGAGGGTAAGGTGGTTCACACAGCCTATCTAGATCTCGCCAAGGCTTTTGACACCATCCCCCACTCTGGAATGATAGATAAACTCACTAAACTAGGTATAAATCCCTATGTCACAAGATGGGTTGCCAACTGGCTCACTGACAGAACCCACACTGTGAAAGTAGCAGACCCCAAATCTGACTTCAGACCAGTGACAAGTAGAGTACCACAGTGTTCAGTCCTGGGTCCTCTCCTGTTTGGCTCTCCTGTTTGGTATCTACTTCTGTGAAGTACAGGCTAACACAGAAGGTCTTTGGCTAATGAAGTTCGCAGATGACTGCAAACTAGGAGCCATAATTGAAACTCCTGATGATGTGGACATCCTGCAAAATGGCCTCACTGAGACAGATGCCTGGTGTCAAAGCCATGGCCTCAAGCTCAATGCCAAAAAGTGCATCACCATGCCTTTTGGTAAAAACTCTGTACCCATGAACTACCACATAGGCAGTAGTCTACCTAACACCGAAAGTGTGATAAGAGACCTTGGGACATAGGTGGACAGTAGTCTCTCCTTTGATAATCACATCGCCACAGTAGTCAGGAAATCCTTCTACGTGGCACACCTTATCACAAAATGTTTCTCATCCAGGAACAAAGAGATCATTGTTCCCCTCTACTCATCACTCATTAGACCCATTATAGAATACAGCGCCTTTTTTGGTATGTACCTCACAAGACATCTACAACAACTGGAAAGGCCGCAGAAATACCTCACAAAGAGGATTACTGGTCTCAAACACATGCCCTACGCAGACCGTCTCAAAAAATTCCAGCTTTACTCCATTGCATATTGCCTACTCTTTGGCGATCTCTGCCTAACATACAAAGCTATGTCAAACCCAGAGCTGTTGGACATGCTCCACTTAAAGAAATCCTAATCCCTCCAAGCTACATGCTCTATGGACCTAAATCTTGTCACCACAATAAACAGAACATGCTGGAGGGATAGATTCCAGTCCCAGAGACTTCCCACACTCTGGAACAAACTACCTATCTATATCAAGCAAAACTTCTCATTAGCACTCTTCAAGAAAAATCTTGATGATTGGATGGGAGATAGGAAATTCACCCTGGGGATCACTTCTGTGGCTCTGCTTGACAAGGGCACAGGAAAATAATTTTCTTGGGTGGTGAAAGCCAGGGTACCTTTTTGGCTAGGCTTATATAGACCCTAGGGCCAATAGCCTAGTACCTACCTATGAACCTATGAAAAGTGACTCCAGTGGCTGTATTATTAACAGTTTTTTTTTTTTTTTTTTTTTTTGAGATTTGTTGTGGAGAAAAAAAAAGTTTACATTTTGGGGTTGGAGTTTATATTTATAGTTTTTTAGTTACAAAGCCATGTTTTTCCTAAGTAAGTTAGTAAGTAAGAGATAAGTTGTCATGATGATACATATATGTGTTGTGATCATAGTCTTGTATTAGAGAGCCTGTTGTGTGAACGTGTAGAGGGTGTTGGTAGGAATGTAAAAAGGAGGGGACCAAGGATTGAGCCTTGTGGTACACCAGTGGTGTCTGGTTGGTATGGAGAAAGGGCAGAGTGCCATTTTACTGACTGATACCTATTGGTCAGGTAGCTTTTGAACCACAGAAGGGCAGGCTGAGATAGACCTATTGAGGATACTTGAAGCTGAAGTTTGCTGTGAAAAAACTGTGTCAAAGGCTTTAGACAAGTCTAGAAATAAGAAGGAGACTAATTTGCCTTTATCTCTAGATTTATTGACAGAAGCTATAAATGTTCAAAGCACAGTGTTAGTACTAAGAGAGGGATGGAAGCTGTGTTTTTTGGGGAACAGGAGTTCTTCCTGCAGGAGGTAGTTTAGCAAATCTTTATATTTTTCAAGTATTTTGGAGAGAGATGCTAAGATTGCTATAGGTCTAAAGTTAGTAATGCCTGTTGAATTTCCTCCTTTCTGCAGAGGGATAAAGTATGACTTTGTTTTCCAGCGAGGGAATGTGTGATTCCTAGAGTGACCTATTTATAAGGCTTGAGACAGACTGATAATGCTATTGGATGTTGTTTTAATATACGGACTTGGAAGGGCATCAGCTGAAGTAAAGCATGCTTTGAGTTTGGTTAAGAGTAGTTTTATATAGGAATCTTTCACAGTTAAGAGTAGTTTTATATAGGAATCTTTCAAAGGTTTGAAGGTGAAAATGGATTTGGTGATATGTGGCTGTTGGGCTGGGCTAGGATTGGATGTTGCAGAATCCTTGGTTAGGAATGCTATACTATCTATGAAATAAGAGTTGAATTTTATTACAGTTTTGGGTGGTGAGTTATTGTGAGAGGGGCTGAGATGTAAAATTCTTTAATGGCTGACCAGAATTTTTTAGGGTTGTGTTTACTATTATTCTGAAAGTTGTCATAGTATGTTTTTTGTCTATATTTATTTGCTTTTTAGTACGGTTGCAGAGTATTCTGAAGTTTTCAAGATATTGTGATATTTTATATTTGTACCATTCTTTCCACACTTTTTCTCTATCCTGCTTTAGAATTCTACTGTTTTTATTTAGCCAAAGTGCATTATTTGTTTTAGTCTCTTCCTTTTAGGAGATGCAAGGCTAAATAGTATATTTAGGTCAGTTATATTGAATTCATTTACAACTTCATCAAACGGGATGATTTCTAGGTTAAACTTGGAAATGCTGTGTGTTGTTTTGTAAGCATGTTGTTTAATTGGCTTGTGACATGTCTGTTTTTATAGATTGAGAGATGGTCACTGAGAGAGTCTGACAGTGTACCTGTGGTAGTGAATATTCTTGTGTCTGATACAAGAACCTGGTCTAGTAAAGAGTTTGATGTCTTGCTATAATTTGTGGGGATATTAATTAGTTGTGTGAACCCGTTTAAGTTCATGCTAGATGTAGGGGAGTTAGAGGTTATGTCCAACTAATTTATACTGACATCACCTAGCAGTATTTATTTCTTGTGGAATTGTTATGGCTATCTAATCTAGGATATCTTCCAGTATAGCTGTAATGTCACCAGGAGTTAAATAAAGGACACTAATACATATTTGTTTACATTTGTTTATTAAACCATAAACCATATACTAAATGGTCACACATTTTGTAGAATGTTCACATTTTGAGAGCCAGGAATAAGATAGCATTAATGTAAAAGCAATTTATAGAATATATGGATGTAAATACTGTTAAAATATATGTGGAATATGTACTGCCTGAGAGATATTTACATTAAAGAAGATTTATAATATTTTTCTCTTTTTGTCTCTGTTTCTCCCACCCCCTTTCTCATTATCATTTTTAGTTTTATTTTTTTATCTTTCATTGCATCTGAGCAATCATTCCTGCTGCATCATGGTTGCACAGTGAGCTAGACTGGCCACAGTGGCTCGGACCACCATACCTCCATGGGTGGAAGCAGCGCCACCTCCACTTGCAGCACAGACACCCCCAGCAGTTCTGAGTCACACCTGTTCATGTTGGCTCCACAACACCTGCAATACCTGGACCAAGTGAATCAGGTAGCTTCCTTGTAGGTGGGTGCAGTGGCATCCACCAGGGGTAGTGCAAGTGGAGGTGGAAATTATGTCACTTGACAAGAACTGACAGAGCTGGTGCAGGAGATTATGAAGAGGGGCCAGCTGTATAGAAAGGATCCTGCAGTGAATTGCCAAATTGCTGCCTCATTCAACACTGTCACAGGTGCCTGCAACAGGAGATAGCAGTGACAGCTCTGAGAGTGAGGATTAGATTCCGACTGTATGAATTGCCACTGCTGGTTTGAGATGAATCTCAGAAATCCCATATCTAACCCCAATCATGGTGTCCCCCACTTTCTTGTGTCTATCACCATCCCTGTCTGTTTTACATGTCCTGCATGTCAGCACCTGCTACCTAACCTGCCCTTCATACCTACCCCTCTTATTCCTAAATATCTTTCCCAACATTCTCCTCCATCTCTCTGTATATAAAACATAAAAATAAAAAAGGGAACCTGTGCCCCCCCAAAAAATATGCCCCATATATAACTCTACCTTGTGTGTTTCAGTAAGTGATTCTGACTGAATGAAATTAACATAAGTTACCTCTGCTACTTGTACATGCTTTGCTGGGTTGATGTATTTTTGATATTAGGAGTCCATTCTAATGCAGTCAGTGTGCTGCTATATACAAGTAGGCATGGTATTCTCTCACATTTTCTTGCACAGTGTCACAGTGCTTTCCACTGAACTTGTACAGTTACAAACATATTTGCATTCTGTTAGTGATGAGTGCAACAGTACTATCGTTTGCATGTATGCCTTGTTATTATCTTGCACATTGTATACATATAATAGGTAGCTTTCACTGCTGTACACATAAACACAAGACTTACTTGTAATAATGCATAATGCAATGATCTGGAGGTTAACAATCAGGAATGCATGGGTGGCACTCCACTGTGCAATAGCTGGCACTGTCACCCAACCCCTTAACGTGCATTCCTTGTAACATCACCTTTGTGATTTCCATTCTGCATGATTTCTTCACCCATGACTTGTCAGACACATGACACTACAAGTCCCTTTCTGACTTCACCTGTGACAGTGTTGCTGTGGAACGTAACAGTCCATCATGCCTTCCATTCCAGTAATGTGTATTTAGCATTACTGTTACACAAATATATATCATTCCTACCACAACACCAGTAGCACATGTATCACTTCAACAGACATAGACATAACAGTTTTGATAAACACAGCAAATTACACTTTCTACTATCCTTTGCATGATGCTTGGCATTGAGCAGCGTTGCTAAATAAACTTCAGTAACAGTAATCCTATGGCAAAATCTGACCAGTATTTACCTTTGACCTCATTCATATAGTGCTCCTCATGCTAGTGCATTAGCTACACTGTGCAACAGATAGCGATACTGATATCAGTAGGAGGAGATAGTAATTATTATATGTATAACAAACTTGATGGTTTAATATACAGTTATGTATTAGTTTGCCAAAACTTATTTCCAGCAAACACCTCTTCATCAACCCATATTCAGCAAAAATCACTTCTGCAATTCACTGAATTTTCCGAGGGCAAGGAAGTAGTTGGCCAACTAAACAGCTTTGCCCTTTTCCCCACTATAGTGCAAACTCAGAGTTGGTATATATAATTAAGGAGTGGGGGGTGCAGCCCCCTCACTTGGGTGGGTTTGCTTTGGTTAGCTGTGGGTTCCATTGTGCTGTGGGGCAATTGTTTTCTTGCCCTTGGTAAATTCAGTGAATCACAGAAGTGATTTTCACTGAATACAGTTCGATGAAGAGGTGTTCACTGGAAATATGTTTCTATGAACTAATGTAGACCCTAATGTACACCTGATGTGATGTTGACCTATTAATGCAACATGATGCTGTGAATTGTGATCCACATGTTGACGGTGTCTGTCTGCCAATGCACAATGCCATTCCCCATTATATGTGTCTTTCTCTCTTTACCTATGTGATTTATAACACTTGTAGTATTACCCCTCTTGTAGCATCAGCAGTTAATGCACAACTCTTTGGAATGTGGGCTTAGATAGGGAGGTGTTCAAATCCAGAAATGTGTATCTGGTACCAGTGTGTAAGAAAATGGTAACAGGTAGGACTGGTTTATCCAACAGATTTGATGAGTATAATTCTACTTACTGGTAATATTTACCTAGGGAGTGGGATACTTCAAATTCTATTTTAGTGAAACCATATGCATTCAAACTTATTGCTCAAGCTAATTCTTCAAATATGTGTTTTCTGACTGCTGTGGCCTGACTTCAAAAACACGACTAAAGCTAATCCTTCAATTGTGTGCCTTCTGACAACTGTGACATGACTAATTCAGTGGTGTCAGCAGTTAATACACAGCTCTAGGGAATGTGGACTTAGACAAGTAGGTGTTTGAATCCAGCAATGTGTATCTTGTATGAAAATGTAATAAACTGTAACACACAACACTGGTTTACTCAACATATGGTGATGTGAACAATGCTACTTAGTGGTAACACTTTCACTGGTGCAGGATTTTGATCCCCAGATGATACACTCCCTATTAAGGTAGCTCATATGCATTCAAACACAACACTCAGGTTATCCCTATAACTGTGTGCCTTCTGACAACTGTGTTATGAGTTCTTCTGGGGGATCAGCAGCTACTGCACAGATTTGTAGACTGTAAGTTACATGGTGATGTGTTCACATCCAGCATTGTCTAGCTTGTATGTGTGTGTAAATCCAAAAAATAAAGAACATTGGTGACTTGCTGGAATGACTTTCTTAATGGACATGATGTGTGATACTTGAACCTGTGTGCTATACCTCTTTGTAAGCATGCTCAGTTTAATGATATCTGTGTGGCATCTTCTGTCGCATGACTGTTAGGACAAAGCAGCATCAGTAATCAATAGTCATTTCCTGTCCTCTAGCAGAAACTGCTGAGAATGTACCTTAGGCCATTTGGCTCTGATGACTGTCACACAATGGATGTTAGAGACAATGTGTGGATGACAACAAGAGTATAATAGGCCTGTCTATATTTTTTTATCGCAGTTGTTGCAGTTCAACAGTTAGCTGTAACCCTGATGTCATATTCCAAGTGTCTGTGAAGTATGTTGAGTGCTGTCATCCAACTATTACTGTCATCTGTTTAACAATTCTCACTTCACTAGTCATTTTGCAATAATGTTCAGTCATCATTCAGATATGTATTTTCTCACTAGTACTGTACCAATGTTTGTGTGGCAGCATTACCTAATACTCATCTAATGTGAATGTGAGTTATGAGACAGGTGTTCCAGTCCCACCTGATATACAGTGCATGAAACAAGTGTTGTTAGACAACAATGGCATGATGCACAGAGGTTTTGTGATTAATTCTCCTTGTTTATAACTCTTTCATAGGTGTTGTACTGACATTTAACCATTGTCATATTCATTTACTGACATATTTGTTGATGAGCTTTTTCCATATGAGTGCTTTCTGGCAAGATTTCCATCATAGTGCAGGTTTAATGGCATGTCCCACATCTCCCATGTGCATACATCTCACCTGCTATGATTTCTACAACTGTTTCAATTTATGCAATGTATTAAGTTATATACTGTTCTACCTGACATTTGTGCAGTATCAGAATTATAGTCAGTAACTATTCATCTTTTCTGTCTCATTTCTTAACCTTCACAACATGCATGCTGCTGCCACAACTGCTTTTGTATTCACTTTCACATCTTATAGTTTTCCCACAGTTTGTGCATGTATCCACTCATTTATATGTGTTTGTCCAGTATTCCTGCATGGGAGTTTGAGAGATGTGCCTTTATGGAGCTCAAAAAGCATTACATGACTGCATTTTCCTACAACACTTTTCCTCCTGAACATTTAATTACTTGGAATGTGAATCACAATGCCAGTGTGTTCAACTTGGCCATGAATTCACTCAGTGCACTGTACAGCAGTATCAGCCTTCATTCTCCATTTGTTGCTAGGCTTTCCCTTTGTCTTGTATTCCTGATTTTACCCATCATGCACACACATAGGTCAAGCACTTCCTTACCTCAATATGGCTGTGAGTCTGTGTTGTGGTATCAAGTTGAAGCTGCTTTTTGTGCTATGTGCCTTGGTTTCCTGAATATTTGATTAGTAATGTTTTTCATCACACTTATACAAATGATCATATTAGCTACAGCATGACATCTATGCAACATGATGTCAGTGCTTCCACAGGAGAGTTTTCAGAGTTACTGTAAAATAAAAACAATAATATATCTTCCATTTGTTCTTTGTTTTGCAGAAGGATTTGCACATCATTTCATTTGCCTGAATTATATTGATCACTCTTAGTTTTTTTTTTGCGCTCAAAATGTGTTTCCTTTGCTAATCCATCTAAGCACTGCCATTACAGAAAAGATATGCATGCAGTTTAAAATTGTTTTAAGGCTCACTCATTTTTTTTTATAAAACTGATTTCCTTTTGAGTTAAAATTGACTTGTGTTTGTGAAGGTCAAATTGTAACAGAAAATATCACACTTAATTCAGAATATTTCAAGGTCAAGAGTCAGTTTAATGTCAGCATTTTGTAATGCACTGTCACTTCCTACAGAGCTATTAACATGTTGTGGGGTGTGAGATCTTAGCCTGCCATTAAACTTGGGGACTGTGTGCCACTTTATTCAGGCTGCCTCTTAAATATAACTATATTATCATCAACAAGCAGTACTGCTGCTGATAGCATCCAAATTTATTGGTATAATGGAACTGTTTGTTTCAGCTGATGACCCTGTAAAAAATTATTCAAAAACATTAGTAATAAATAATAGCATACAGTAGTGTTTACTAATTAAGTAGGTGTGTGGGGACACTTGCCATGCACACTGCCTTCATTGCCATTCTGTGTAGATGTGGAAGGTTCACCTTTAAATAGTAATTGTCTATGATGTAATAGTTCCATGTCAGCATTCATTTCTTTATATAAATATATGCTGATGCATTTAAACCAGCCTTCCTGAGCATATGAGTGTCACTCTGCTGCAGATGTTGGGAATAGCCTATGTCCACACCAGCTCTGATTATTCCAGTGCCATCATCTTCTGTGTCATAGTCATCCTCATGGATGGAGAGGAGGTATTCCTTATCTGGTGCTAATGAGATAATTTCTGGAGCCCCCCCCCATACTGGTATGGGTAATTGCATTCTGCCTCATCTTGCCTCTAGCACTTCCTACCATATAATCTGCCCTTGTCCTGCATTATGTTAATTTGTGATTTTTTTCTACCAACCGCATTAATGTGCAGGACAACTTGATTCCAGACTTTTGCCATCTTAGCTTATTTAGGACCCACTTTAGTAAACATATGTTTCCCACATGTCCTAAGGGCTGCCATTTGGATGCAGTTTTCCTCAAGGCTGAAGTTGTCCTTTCTCTGTCTTCATCCCTTGTTTTGCATCATACCTGCACAGAAAAAAAAAGAACGCACAGTCATACAAAAAAACTTTTGAAATAATCACCAAACAACACAACAATGAAAGTGTAAAAATGAAAAACAGGGTTATTTCTGATACAGTGGTAACCAAAAAAAACTTGAAGATGTTAAAAGCACTCACAAGGAAGGGCAGAAGAAAAGATCAAACTGGTTTAGCGTTATAACTTTAATAATCTACTTTTGTCAAACAGACTTCTTCAGAAACAATGAAACAATCACTTAACTCAATATAAATACATGTATGACATCAATAAAATTAAAATACCAATAAAACAATCAGCCTTCTAAAATATTTTTTTTTAATTCTCAACCTTTTTTCTTTTAAAAAACATTTGATATGAATAACATCATTAAACCCTGGATTCTCATCGGCCTTAAGTTTAATTTGCCATTCCGTTTCCTTAATTTCCTTGTAGGTTTACTTGTGAATCAAAAGGAGTTATTTATATTAATTTATGTTCTGGCTGCCAGGTGCATTATATTGGCATGACTACTAGAATTTAAGTAAAAGGATTAGAGAATATTTATACTCAATAAAAACAAAAGCCAAAAACAATGCCCTTTGCAAGCATTCTAAAGTTTGTGATAAGTATAAAAAAATTATGTTTTCTGTATTAGAACAAGTTCCAGTGGATTTAAGGGGAGAAAATTACAAAAAAATGTTGTGGAAGGGTTAATTTTTGAAAGTTGATTGTTTTATTGTATTTATATCAGGTTAAGTGATGGTTTCATTGTTTCTGACGAAGTCTGACAAAAGTGGATAATTAAAGTTATAACGCTAAACCAGTTTGATCTTTTCTTCTGTGCTTCCTTTTGCATGGTTTTAACACTGAAAGTGTGCTTGCCATCCTCCAAACAAAAAGAGTTAGGTAACAAACCTGATAATTATATACACATGCAAAATCTCAATCCAGCCAAGTAAAGTTATACTATACCAATGCCAGCAGTATTATAAATACATTCATAACAGTAAAGCAATCACTTTGTCAACAGATTCATCCTCCCCCATCCCCTACCATTGTCATGTATTCACAATACTGTCATTTTTCATTCTTCAGTGACACTCAGAAATATCCAAGTAAAGATACATGTATGTTCAACCAACAATGTATCCTTAGAACTTTAGTGCTTTATAATTAAAACACATGCATGCCCAATCAGTAAATGACAGCAAAGTAAATTATTTTCTCAGTCATCACTAACCATTTCCACTGCTGGTGTAATGATTTCTTACTTACAAATGGCAGCTTTAAACTATTCACTTAAGCCATTGTAATATCCACATTATATAGTAATGTAAAATAAACAGTGCTTCAAGTTCTCACCAGTTTTATATAATTTTGAAGTGTTTCATATTAAATTACAATATTTCTGTTTTTCTTTTCTTATTTTAAAAAGTCTGCAGTTTCCCAAGTCATTCACCACCTAAACCATTTCACATAAATTCAGGTCACATTTACACACTTTGTATGCAAGTTAGGCTCTTTTACATTTATCTGTATGAATCACAGTAATGCGCAAACATGTATGGCCACAAATGAACTTAAATTGTTCTCTGCTGCTCACGAACATGGCCTTGGGATCACATGAACATACTGCTGAAAGTGGCAGAGTCTGCAGCACTCCTCAGCAGTTCCCAGCATGCTGTCAGAATATGTGAATAGCCTCAGATGTGCTCAAATCTGAATATATTTAGAAGAAACAGAATGTAATAATATGCACAACAGTTCGTACAACAATGAAGTAAAATCTCTGTCAATCTAACAACATCTGGCACATCTTCTCACTTCAAATCACTCAGTATTTAATAAATGTTGGCAATCACACACATAGGAGTATGTCTTTCTGCAACCTACCCCCACCCAGAAATAAATACTGCTGCTCTGCTGCATGACTAAATGACATTTAGGGGTAATACTTCAAAAAAGATAGCTAAGGCAATACCCAGCAAATGTACGTAATATAAAGAAAAAAATAATTACATACTGTTTTTTATCCAACATATAAAGGAAATATGAATGTATTCCTTAAGAAACATATACGACAAAGCATTTTTGGTTAAACCAAACTTGCCAATACTATCAGTACCTGACAACACTTGATTTAATGCCTCTGCTGGTTAGCTGGGTTTGGTCATTCTGATGCTGGCACTTCAAACAATGGAAGCATCCATGAACACACACGGCCACACTGTAAGTTGGTCAGATGAGACCTTGATAATGGTCAACCTTCTTAAGGAGATACATCTGGATAAGATCCGGACATACACAAGAAGAAGTGAGTAGAAATGGATTGACATCTGGCAGGAGTTGGGTGAGCACCTGTCATCCCTGAAAGGGATCGTCCACTCTGGCCAACAGTGCATCCACAGTTATGATGATTTACAAAAGCCTAGGCTCAACCAGCTAGTTGTGTGGATTGCTCAGGTGGTTGTGAGAAGGCCAGAGTTCTATAGTAAGTATTCTTTTGATGTTTATTTTATTTTTTGATCATATTAAACATAGATGTAAAAAATAAACTATAAGAAGGCTGCAGTATTGAAGGTACTTGCTAGAAGTATGTATACCTGCAAATATGTATATTTAATGTTATTATAATAATTCAGAATAAAGCATAAACATCTGTACACTGAACTGCATCTGTATGCAAATATATGCTGAATATTTATGTGATAATATAACTGTCTGTATAAATACAATTGTAATATATACATGTGTAAAGTAATAATTTGTATATATATATATATATATATATATATATATATATATATATATATATATATATATATGTCTGTAAATCAAAGATATACATCTGCATGAGTACACTTATAACTACCTGTTCATGTATTTATACAGAAAGCAAAAAATAAAAAAAATTGTATTTCCACGTAATAATTTAATTTCGTATTACAGTACCTTAGGTAGTAGTTAAAATACATGCAGACAGTTTTCGTAAAGAAAGGATTCTCTGTGTAGGCCAGAAAAAATATGTTTAGTATAAGAATTGTAAAAGACAATAATTTCTTCCACAATGCTAGCTGCACATACAAGATGGCTGAACTCTCAGTCAGGCACCACACCCTAGTCACAGTACAGTTTGGGGGTGAAGTGGGGTTTGTTTATAACTTTCAATAAAGGGAAGATTGGCACAGTATAAAAATTCAAATAATAATACATATTTAAACACATGCATAGGTTCATAGGTTTATACCAGGCAAATGTCCACCGGGGTCTTTAGAAGCCTAGCTGTTCAACCCAAACTGATTTTGTCCCAGAATACCTTGGATGCCTATATGGTGGAGTATGGTAGTAAGGAAGTAGCTAAGGGTTATCTGGGAGAATATGTTAGCTGGGGATTAATTTCCTTACTGTCAACCTCTGTCCATCAAAGATATGGAGGCCAGACCAAGGGTGTATTTGCAATTTTCCATCTAATGATCAAGGTTTTGTTTGACTAGGGTCAGGGATGAACTCTGATTCACATGGATGGGGAGTTCATTCCATTGTGCAGGGATCTTTTGAGACACATATCTGTCTCTCCAGTATGTTCTGTTTATGTCACAGACAAATTTCAGGTCCTTGGATTTAGTATTTCCATTGTTGTTTGTTTTGTAGATGTGCAAGAGATCCATCACAGCTGGATCTGATGATGTTTTATATGCCAAGCACAGATTGCCTCTCAGTAAGCTGTAGGAGACTGAATACAGAGATAGGGCCTGAGGGCAATCTGTGTAGGACAGGGTATTCATATCCTGGATTCTCCTGGTGGGGAACCTTTGATGGTGTTCCAACTGTTGCAAGTACCTGGTTAGGCACTGTACTCAATGATGCATCTAATAAGAGCTTTGTAGAGTGGTAATATAACTTACTTGAACCTGGATGCCATACCCTTGCTTATGAGCTGGGCAACATATAACAATTTTCTTACTATCTTAGTTATGTGTCAGTCAAAGGCGCAACTACTGTTTAGATATGTTTCCTGTTTCTCAGCTATCAGGTCAACTTTTAAGTGTGTTTTATCAATGGGGTAATTAGCTGGGGTGGATGATTTTCCAAAGGGCACCATGATGCATTTCTTCACATTGAGTTTTAATCTATGGCTTTGGCACCAGTCACTTGATTGTTTTAGATCCTATTGAAGGATGCCAGTGTACTGGGGAAATCTATGACAGTTCTCAGTTTATGGTCATCTATGAACTTGGTGAGCCAGAGGCTTTTGACATTAGCCTTGATTTCCAAGAAGTAGATGCCAAACAGAAGCGGGCCTAATACAGAGCCCTAGGGTTCTCTGCTGTTGACCGGACTCCTGGTGGAGGTAATGTCACCAATACTGACTTCTTGGGTCCAATCTGTAAGTCAGACAACAATCCAGTGAGTTATTCAGGGATTTATGCCTAGTTCTAAGAGTTTGTCAATAGCACCTGAGTGGGGTATTGTAGTGAGCACCTTGGCCAGGTCAAAGTAGGCAGTATGCACCATTGTTCCCTCATCCATAGCCTTGGTGACCCTATTAAAGAAGTCTACTAGGCTGAGTAAGTAAGACCTTCCCTTAAAGCCAAACTGGAATGGGCCCAGCATCTGTAGGTTGCCAATGCCCTTGGTGATCATTTCTTTCCATGGTTTTGCATATTAAACGCTCCAGACTGGTGGGTCTGTAGCTCCAGAGAGCAGTTGATGGTCCACCCTTAGGAAGAAGGATAACCACTGTGGCTCTCCATTCACCTAACAAATAACCTGTTTTGAAGCTGTAGATGAAGAGTACCTCAAGTGTTCCTGCTAGGTCATATTTACACTATTTAGGAGACAATCAGGGATATTATCAGGGCTAACTAAAGCAGTGTTTTTGGCCTTAGCAAGCACCAACAGGACTTGCTTGTTTACTCTAACCATAACCATAATTTGCGCATTCACTGTTGATATATCTGAATGTTTTACCTGAACACAAGGAAACCTCACAGACCCTACAAAATATTAATGCTCCCAGCATTGATCTTTCCAGCATTTAAAACTAAACACTTTTAATAAAAGAATGCACACCAGTTCACTTTATTGATTAAAGTGAATTCAGCAAAGTGAAACATAAAAAACAAACACACACACATACACTCATGCATGCACACACACACACACACACACACACACACACACACACACACACACACACACACACACACACACACACACACATATATATATATATATATATATATATATATATATATATATATATATACACAGAGAGAGAGAGAGAGAGATATGGGTCTACTTTTCTTTATCAAAATCTCACATTACCGAAACCCAAATCATGGAGACCAACTTCAACAACAACAATCACCACTTCCAGCATCATATACAACAACAAGTACAGTGTTTTTCTTTTATTGTTTAAAGTGTTACCGGATATGGGTGTTATAGAGCACTCGGAGCTTCTTGATGTAGATCGTGATACAGTGAGGATAAGGAAATTTACCCTTTTCCCCAATGTAGTGTGATCTCGGATATGGTACATATAATTTGTAGGGGGTGTGGGGGACACAGCCACCCACTTGAGGGGTGCAGGGTGGCTTGCCCCACTGCAAAAAATGTGTATGAAGGTAATATTTGTTTATTTTTGGCTTTTGTTGAAGTGTATCCTGGTAGAGTGATGTTTTGCTGTACTGCACTTTTGGTTTTGTGGTCTCCACGATTTGGGTTTCGGTAATGTCAAATTTCGATAAAACAAACTAGACTAACACATATATATATTTGGGTCTACTTCAGAAGACTGAAAAAACAAAAGACTAAATCCCAAAATACTAAAAATTTAAAATACTGAATGATGGAATTTTCCCCTTCTCCACTGTTGTGTGATGTTGGATTTGGTATATATAGTTAGCAGGGGCTATGGGGAGCACAGCCCCCCACATGAGGGTTGTAGGGGGGCTTGCCCCCTGCATTAAAATGTGTTCAGTATTTTGAATTTTTAGTCTTTTGGGATTCAGTATTTTGGTTTGTCGGTCTTCTAAAGTAGACCCATATATATATATATATATATATATATATATATATATATATATATTTAGGTTTACCATTAAAATTTTGCTGTGCGATTGCACAGCTATGAAGTATTCGAACAACAGAAGTTCGAATACTTCATATTTCGGCAAGTTACGTGAACGAACAGTATAATTGCGAATGGACTGTGCATTCGCAATTATAACTTTCGTTCATGTAAAGGAATCGCAGTACAGTGCGGTTAGAGAAATACATCCCTTTCCTCACTGTAGTGCAATATCAGAGTTGGAATATTAAGTTAGGGGGGGGGTACATAAATGGGATTTTAGACTAGCTAGTTAGGGAGTTAAAGGAAGGGTGGGATTGCTGTTAAGTGTCGAAAATGTTGTGAGTGTTTTTCGAAATTAACAGCTGTTTTCCGACATTAGGGACGTTCGGTATTGTGTACTTTCGGCGAAAAACTTTGTTAATAAGTACACTTTTTTTTTTATTTTCGAAATTATGATAGTAAAACATATATATATATATATATATATATGTGTGTAGAGAGAGAGATACACACACACACACACACACACACATATATATATATATATATATATATATATATATATATATATATATATATATATATACTTTTTGAGCTCAAATTAAAATATTTCACTTTGTTAGAGATTGGTCTTACCCATCTCATGGTCAATAATTATATATTACCCTTAATAAGAATAAGTGGGATCATACAATAGAACATTTTTTGGGACCATGCATGGGATAAAGTATTTAGGAGCTGTCTCTGTCCATCAGTAGTGTAGGGAGCAGTTCTAGGGTGTCTCTTCTGTTTCCCATCCATATAGCCAAGTTGTGCTTGAATATGGACAGAGATGAATTTTATTTTATGTGGATGTGAAGTCTGTACCCAGAACAGTAGTATCCTTTATGAGGTATACCTCTCCCTGCAAACCATTTTGTTGATATTCCTCAACAGGTTTAGATCCTTAGACTGAGTATTTCTGATGACATTTGAATTGATAATGTTTAGCAAATTCATCAGTAATGGGTTGTCAGATGCTTTGTATGCCAAACACAGGTCACATCTTAGCAGTCCATAAGATGCTGAGTATAGTGACAGGGCTTTGAGCCAGTCATTATAGGACATGTTGTTTAGGCCTTGTATCCTTTTAGTAAGGTATCTCTGTGGGCATTCCAGTTGTTGCATGTGTCTGGACATCTTTTTCTATCAACCCTTCAGTATACTTATGTAGCATATTTTAATTAATAGAACTAAATAACTGCAGTGCCCTTTCTATAAGCCATACCTCAGAAAAGATGTTTTTGGTGTGGACAAATAGATGGTCATTTGTTGGAATTCTGTGAATGATTTCAAGAATCAGTTTCTTTAATTGCTAAAAAGGATATTAGAAAATCAAAATCAGAAAAATGTAAACATTTCCGTTATTTTTCTTCAGGGGTCTTTTTCTTCCTTGCTTGCAGACCATCGAGCTACCTCCCACTGACCCTGAGATCATTTCTTCTCCAGTAAGAGGCATCCCCAGCACACAGGTATGAGACAGCTAGAAAGTGCAATCATGAAGGCAGTAACAGAAGTGGTTTATGCCCTCACATGCATATACCGATACAGGCTAGAATAGCATTTATAAGGGCCTTAACCCTACCTCTCAGTGTCAGATATGGAAGCTCATGCCACCATGAGTGATTACCACACCCTCTCCATGCATGCCCAAATACATCATCTTGGTAGTTCCAAGCCCACATCCCACAGTCTTTTTGCCATTTGTTGCCTGCATGTCACCAGTTGTTGTTGGTGGATCAGAAGACTTAAACTTCCATTCTCCCACAAGAAAGTAAAGGCCGACATTAATCATTCACTGCCATCATCCCCTCCCCTGCTTCTCCAAAGCCCCTGCTGCTAGCTGAACTCAACTAAGGGTTTTATCCCTCTACTGCACCTACCCAAGCGTTTAGCATTTCACATGTGAAGTACAGTCATATATTCTTACAGTCTTAGCACAAATCCTCAGCACTGCAACAACACACTCACATTAAATCAGGTGGCAAATAGGTGAACAGGGTTACACAAGGATCTTATGCCCACCACCACCAGCACATAATATAAGGAAACAAGCCAGTTTACTGATGTACAAGCATACATAAAATATACACATTAGAGAATGAAAAAAAAGTACAATAAGCAACCAGTTACAAAGATATACATGTGTGTGTGTGTGTGGAGTGTGTGTGTGTGTGTGTGTGTGTGTGTGTGTGTGTGTGTGTGTGTGTGTGTGTGTGTGTGTGTGTGTGTATATATATATATATATATATATATATATATGTATTAGCGACTGTAAAGCTGCATACAAAAAGCGAAAGTACAAAAACAAACCCACCTTTTCCCTTTCCTTTGAGTTGCACTTCAGATGCTAATATTCCTATAGCTATATGTATTTATATACATGCATACACATATATGTGTGTGTGTGTGTGTGTGTGTGTGTGTGTGTGTGTGTGTGTGTGTGTGTGTGTGTGTGTGTGTGTGTTTATATATATATATATATATATATATATATATACATACACACACACACACACACACACACACACACACACACACACACACACACACACACACACACACACAGTCTGTGTGACACTGCCAGCCCAGCTATCTGCAATTTTGTAAATAATTCTATGTCATTTGTGAATATTGATATGATTTACACAAAAGTATATGTTGAACAGGGTTTGTACAGTACTGAGCTTCAAGAATATAACTACAGCATACCCTGCTGGAACATAGAAGATTAACTTACAAAACGTCAAGAAAATAAGTTGAAATTAAATTGATTTATGATTGTGTTATAAAAGTTAGTTTCAATGCAGCAAGGAAACAGGATGTCTAGAACTAGGGTGCCTTCTGTGTTGTTTTGTAAGTGTTTTATTGTTATATGACTTTCTAGATCTGCAAACTTCTGAGAGATGTGTATTTTTAACACAGAGATGTTAAATTCTGTCAGTTTTTGTTTTAGCTTGGGAACTTAAGTCTGGTGACAAAAAGTGATGTCATCCAAGCTAACCCAGCAGCAATATTTGATATTAATTTAAGAACTCTCTCAGACAGAGATTGCACATTTTTGTATTTTGTCTTTGATCTAGAAACATCCACTCATCATCATCACCATCTGCACTTTCCTTGCTGTAAGTAAGATTTAGGGCATAGTATCTATTTTAGATATAGATAGGAATATAATCAAGATTAGTTTAGATGTTTTCTATATTTATTTGAGACTGTCCTGCAATGTTGTTTTAAAATATTTCCTGTGATTTTGAACTCTGAAGTTACTGTGTTTATTGACTGAGTATTGTCTTGTTCTTTTATTATTAAATATATTTAAACCTATCTTTGGGGATGATATTTGTGAGACATATTTAAGCTCTTAGTTTACTTGCATTTGTATTTGTTGACACTGTACAGGCCACTCCTACATAGCCTTGCTCTTGGTCAGACTACCATTTGAATAAATAGAACGTTACACAGTAGGATTGGATACCCTTTGTAAGGACCTTATAGCAGCAGATAAGGGTGGCTGGTGGGACCTGGAACTACCTTATAGTCTGGGCAAAAGGGGACATAGCTAGTAAACCTGTGCCAGCCTTTCCCAGGTGTGTGTGTGTGTGTGTTTGTATATCAATCAAATCTCAAAGTGTGTGTGTGTGTCAGCTATCTGGCCAGGGACAAGAAGTAATGGTTGTACAGAGAGGGTGCTGGAGATCTTAGCTTGGCCACTCAGCTGATATCTCAACCCTATAGCTGTGCCAGTGGGGAGTCTTATCGGGGATCTGAAGAAAGAGGGAGAAACCAGCCCCAGACTGACTGTGATCTCTGTGTGCTCTTAAGGGAAATTGCACTTTACTGTGTGTGTGTACTTGTCATCCTCCCAGTGTGTACGTCCCCTAGCTGTTGCCAGTGATGAGGATTGAGGCTCCCTGATTACTGGGCCAGTGCAGGGGCGTCACAGTCTGGTATGTGATACTTGAAATATCCTGTACTTTAGGTTTAGAGAATGAGTTTTGAAATGAGTGGTGAGTCAAAAAAATTAGCTCCCTAGAGCTATAGTTGAAGATGTCTCACATACTAAATAAAAAGCAACACAGATCCATTTTCTGTGTTTTTATTTTAATGTTCTGTGTCTGATTGACTTAAATGTGCTACGTGAATTTTATTAGTAGAATCAGGTCTTCTCTGCTGGTAATGATATTGTATGACTGGCTAACTGCAGTCTGTTTTCTTTCTTTATGATTTATTTATTTATTTGTTCTAACATGAATGACTTATTGCTAGGGTTTTGATGTTTGCTTTACAAACAGTCTTTGTGTGTGTGTGTGTGTGTGTGTGTGTGTGTGTGTGTGTGTGTGTGTGTGTGTGTGTGTGTGTGTGTGTGTGTGTGTGTGTGTTTGCGTGCTCTATGTGATTTTTTCAGTTTTATTTTTTTCTGCTTAATTTACTTTTTCAGTTTAATGAAATTAATTTCATTTCTAAGGGTTTGCTTTAAGGTGTGCAGTCTTGATTTTGTGTGGGATTTGTGGGTGCACTGTATAAACATCATTTTTTTGTTTTTTTCCATTAAAGTTTTTAGTTTTTACTATTTTTCTGGATTTTTTTGACTGCTCAAGCTTTTATGAGCTTTACAGCTGGTAAGTAGGGATTATTATTAAGATGGTAGTATAATTAGCACTTTTGTGGAAACAATTATTTAAAGTTTACATTATGATCTGCTGAGTTTGGGGATTAGATGAAGAAGGCATAATCGTCAGGGAAGAGTTAAGTGTGTTAGACATTGTGGCCATCTTCGGTACTTGTCTAATTTTTTTTTTTTTTTTTTTGTGGTATTTAGAACTGTTCATGTAAGAATATGGAGTTAGGATTACTAAGTGGCTTGTTCAGATTGTTAATGTATTTCTCAGGC
>NC_056745.1:184249308-184359308 GCF_019279795.1 Protopterus annectens | reverse complement strand
AACCAGGAATCAAGATTACCTGGAGGAAACCTATGCTGATACAAGGAAAACATGTAGACTTAAGCAGTGAACTGACATCAGGATTGAACCTCAGACTCTGGAGCTGTGAGGCAAGAGATCGTAACCACTGGGTTGCCATGCTGGTCAAATCAGGAGCATAGTTTGGAAAGACAGTGAGCTAACTAAAGGGCGTTTTTACATTAAGAAGATCAGAATGCTATTCTAGTTGCAGTAATAAGGTAGACTGGTCACTCTGAGTTGGGAAACACACAGGTGGGCTTAAAGTGAGATTGTTTCATCAGCTAGAGGTCTTTTTAGGGACTTAGTTGGGTGTTAATCTACGCTTGAGAGCTACTGCTGCTGTGCTTTTAAATTAAGAAGTTCCAGGATCATCCATCTTGTGGCAGAAGGTGTTGACCTGTTCTCTCTATGCTGGGAGATACTCTAGGGAGCTTAAAGTGTAGTCATTTATTGGCCAGAGAGCACAGGAGTTAGTTTGCAGCTTTTTCTGTTTGCTATAAATTAGGAGTGTTTTCATGGATCTGTTCAGACCACAGTAGTGGTTAGTAGTACCCTGTGTAAGTAGCACATGTATAAAGCTAGTTCTTACAACTTTAACCCATAATACAGAAACACTTTGTGTGGAGCTAAGCTAAGGGCAGCTAGATAGTGTCATACAGCTGCAAGATCATAGCACTGCCTAAAATATCAAGCCTTTACCCCAGACAACACTCAGGTGAGCCCTATAAAACCAAAACCCTAAACCATAATAGCCCAACCCTAATACACGCCCTGACAACATATTATCTTTGTGGCCAGCTTTGTAGATATGAGCATCCTGAGACAATGTAGCAATTGTCTTATGTACTCAGACAACCTTTTAATCCTTAAAGAAACTAACACAATATGTAAAAGATGTCCATGTACAACATCCTTGGGGACCAAAATCTCACTTACAAACAAGGTTGTCAAAAACACACACACTACATCCTTCACACATACCACTCACCACTGGTCCACTTTGTAAATTCGAAATACTGAAATCTCGAATTGCAGTATTTCAAACTTACAAAGCTGCAGACTCACATTTCTGAAACCGGCAGAAGCGCAGAATTCAAAATACCGAAGCACGGATATTTTGAATTTCTGCTTCTGTCGGTACGGTATGTGGATGTTTAGGTTTAATTTTGGTAAGTTTGTGTGTGTAAGTATGTTGGTTAGGGGTTTAGTGTGTGTAAGTGTGTGCTGTGACTGTTATGTGTGTTTGAGGGACTGTAAGATGTGTGTGTGAGTTTCGTTTGTGTTTCTGTTTGTGCGATCTCAGAGTTAGAATATATAAGTAGGGGGGTATTGGGGGGCACAGCCCCCCACATGGGGGGTGCAGGGTGGCTTGCCCCCTGCTTATATGTAGTTTAGATGAGTTTGTTTGATTGTGGGGGAGTTGTGTGTATGTTTATGTGTGTACTGTATGTGTAGCATAATTACGGGATTTTGAATTTCGCGGTTGTGTGTTTTCGAATTTGTGAGTTGTGGTTGGGTTTTCGGCTTTGTGATTTAGAAATACTGAGTTTCTAGATTTCAGTATTTCGAAATTACAAAGTGGACCCCTCACCACACACATAGACCTTCTTATGCTGCAGCACTTAAACGACATCTCTCCAAATCTCAAAGGCCTACTAAGCCTTCAAACTGCAACACTTACCCTCAGTAATCACTAAAGCAAGTAGCAAAAGCAACACCTAATGCTACATGTAAGCCTACATCCAATGATTCCCCAAAAACAAAGCCCATAAGACAAGCAAACACTCCATCTAGTACTCTTATCATAGCAAATGTTATTGTACGACACACAGATAATCCTCTCACCAGGCTGGACAATGAGAAAATAATAGTTAGTTGCCTATCTGGAGCTAGGATCTGCAACATCATGCAAGCACTCAGGTCACTGAACCACATGTACCAATATGATTCTGTCATAGTTCATGTGAGTGTAAATGACCTGAGGTGTACCTCACCAGAATATATGAAAAGTGACATTATGGATGTCTCACAGACAGGTACATGCCTTGCACTGAGCAGCATTCTACCCTCACCAAAATGATGCTACAGTATGAAAAGAAAATGACTGGTTTTAATAATTGGCTTGTTTTCTTGTGTCACTCCAGGAGAACCCAATATCTATCAGCATGGGAGGACATGGTTAACAGACCACTTTGCTTTATCAAGAATGGTCTGCACCTGTCCCCCCTGGGCATTTGGATATTGGATAAAACTCTATTCATCCCCTTACAGTCTTTATTAGGCAATGTCACAATGGCAAAACTCCCAACATAGCAAAAAATAAATAAATAAATAACTAAAAGCAACCTTAAGGTTTTACAGTTCAGTGCTGGGAGCCTAAACAAGAAACTCCACACCCTACAAGCTCTCCTCAATCTGGAGAATGTAGACATCTGTGCTGTTACTGAGACTTGGTTTAAAGCCACATAAAGTAGGGATCCAGTGTCTGTCAGCCTGGGATGACATGCTCAACAAGCCACAGTGCTTCACTAAAGACGGCTTGCACCTGTCACCCTTAGGCTTTAAAATACTGGCCAAGGCTCTTGCTACCCACAGTGTCTTTTTAGGCAAGGCTCAAAAGACAAACCCACCGCCAAAAATAGCACAAGTAACAAAAAACTGAGGGTAATGCTACTCAATTTATGTCAAAAAACAGCTCAAACAAATAAACTCAAAAAAGCAAACCAGTAATATTCCATACGATTTAATATTAGTGCTTTCGTACACATGCACTTCTTCAGACATTAATTACTCCCAAAATGCAATGTGTTTTATAGTCCACTTAATTAATTAATTACAAATTGAATACATTAAACGAAAACCACATGATAGTAATTAATACATCCCTTAAATTCATTTTATAAAAGATATATGTATTTATACTTATATGTTTGACTTTAAACAAGATGCTTCTCAAACATGCAAAAACTGAATAAATATGAAAAACCAAAACTTCCTCAATAATTAAATGAAATATAATGTTAATATTAACAAAAATAAAAAGCCTTATTCAGACAATTTTATATTTCTAGCAGGCTTCACTAAAAAATGTGATAAACATAAATATGTCATCTCTCTAATGCTCTTAATTTTAAAAGACATTTAATAGAGCAGGCTCCATTTAAGCCTGGAAAAACTTGTGCATTTGTCAACAATTGCCACTTTAATTCCTTTTCTTTGAGTTTAAGCTCCCATGGGCCTCATCTTATATTCCTATCTACCTGTTCTAACACTGTAAATATGAAACTATGGGACTGGTATTCTACTATATGCCTAGCTAGGACGTTGGTGTTGGTATTTCTGCTTATACTGTATAAATGCTCATAAATCCGTCTTACCTAAACAAAAAGCCGAACATTGGCTACAAGAGGCCAGGTATACTATACCTTGGCTTTCACAATTAAATTTTCCTTTTATGTTGTATTTAATACCCTTAATTCTCACATATATTCCTGTCCGGATATATTTGCAGTAATAACATCGCCCGCATTAGTACATGCCCCAAGCTTGGCTATAATTAATTTTACTTGTTTCTAGAAGAGCTTTTAAATTTAGTCCTCTTCTAAAAGTAACCAAAGGTCTAGTTCCTAAAATGCTGGCAACAGAACGGTCTTCTAAAATAAACTCCCAATTGTTTATTAGGGCATTTTTAAAGAATATGTCATTAGTGGAAAAATCTGTTAAAAAGCTGGACATGTAATTATTAGATGGATTGCTATTCATAACTTCATCTGAATCGCTAATGCCTATTGGACTAGAGAATGTTTCTCATTAAGCAGGTTGAGGGCCAAGTAATAGATCTAGTTATTACGCTGTTGGAGAAAGTTTTGAATAACAATTTTTTTATGTTTAAAGGGGATTATTTCTTACAAAAATCAGGGGTTGCTATGGGGTCCCCATGTGGGGGCAGTTTTGCTAATGCTGACATGGCCTTTTGGGAATGAACATTCTTATTTCCAAATTCTCTCTTTAAAGACAAAGTTGCTTGGTATACAAGATACCAAGACGACATGTTTTTTATATTGAAAGGAGATGAAAATTTAGCAAAACAGTGAGTGGAAGTGATAACGGACTTTACAAATTTCCTTAAATTTACTTTTGAATTTAATAAAAAAGAAATTAATTTCTTAGATGTAAAACATTCTAAGGATGAAAAATATAACATATATGAATCACAAATCTACAGGAAGCCCACATATTCAAACTGTTTCTTGCATTTTCATAATAACCACCCTTATCATCAGAAAAGAGGAATGGTTAAAGGACAGTTGGTTAAGGCATCTAAAATGATTTCTGGTGATGAACAATTTTCCAAAGAATGTGACAATTTAAGGAAAATGTTTATTAAGCGTGCATATCCAGAAACTCTTATAAAACATTTGACTATTGAGGTTAAAATAAAAAGAAAGTCAGGTCATTTTAAACCAATTCTAACAAGAGGTTATATCATAGAAGAAACATTCTCTAGTCCAATAGGCATTAGCGATTCAGATGAAGTTATGAATAGCAATCCATCTAATAATTACATGCCCAGCTTTTTAACAGATTTTTCCACTAATGCCATAGACTTTAAAAATGCTCTAATAAACAATTGGGAGTTTATTTTAGAAGACCGTTCTATTGCCAGCATTTTAGGAACTAGACTTTTGGTTACTTTTAGAAGAGGACTAAATTTAAAAGCTCTCCTAGAACAAGTACAAATATGACTCTGTCATTGTCCATGTTGATGTAAATGACCTGAGCCGTACCTCCATGGACTACATGAAAAGAGACATGGAAGAGCTCTCTGATCTTGTAGCCCAGGCCAGTATGACCCTGACCCTGAGTAGCATCCTGCCCTCACCAAGAATGATACCACAGTATAAAGAAATAATTATCAATTTCAACAATTGGCTAAGCTTCTGGTGTCATTCAAAGGGGATCCAGTGTCTGACAGCCTGGGATGACATGCTTGACAAGCCACGCTGCTTCACTAGAAATGGCTTGCACCTGTCACCCCTAGGCTTTCAAATACTGGCCAAGGCTCTTGCCACCCCCATAGTGCCTTTTTTTAGGCAATCCTCAAAAGACAAACCCACTGCCATAAATAGCACAAGTAACAAAAAACAGAGGGTAATGCTACTCAATGCCAGAAGTCTAAACCTCAAAATGCACACACTTGAGGCACTCCTCAGTATGGAGAACATCGACATCTGTGAAATAACAGAAACCTGGTTTAAGGCTATAGAGAGCACCCCAGCACTACCAGGCTACAACTCATACCATACATTTTGGCCACAGAACTCAGACTGAAATACAAAAGGTGGGAGAGTATCCATATTCATCAAAGTTACCCACACCTCCAGGTTAGTGGCACAGCACAATGCTTCAGAGATCATCCACGTGCAACTAACAACTGGCAAAACTGCAATCCAAGTTGTAGCTTGCTACAGATCACCCACCATGTCCCAGGACCCCCATTGTGCATTTCTGGAAACACTGGGAAAAATAAAGGTCCTACCAAACACCCTGATATTGGGTGATTTCAATTACCCAAACATTTAACTAGGAGAACTACTTAAGTACTAACTCCCTTGACCAACATTTCCTAGAATGTATAAACTCTAATGCCCTGGATCAACTGGTAAACACCCCCACCAGAGTTGACAACATACTGGACCTGGTCATCACCAACATGGGTGACCGGAGTTCCACACCAGAGGTCAACCCCTCACTGGTTAGATATGACCATAAACTAATCACTCTGGATATCCACATTCCGCCCCCACCCTCGGTCAAAGAAACCACTGTAAAAAACTTTTCAAAAGCAAACTTCACGTTACTTAAGACCGAAGTGGAAAGTTTCAAAGCCCCCATGCTAAAGGATAATACTGTCCAAGCTGCAAAATTCTTTACAAATGCACTCTACAGGCACCTACAAGAATGTATGGACCATGCTATCCCAAGTGAAACCAAGACTCACTCCTCCAAGAAAAGGAAACCAGTCTGGTGGACTCCTGCCATAAACAAGCTATGCAACAGAAGGAGGAAACTAGTACAGAAAAGAGTAAAATCCCAAGAAGGGAAGACATGCCTGATCAGTATCAGCAAGAAACTATGATCCCTCATAAAATCATCCAAGGCTAGCTTCGAAAGAAAAATTGCCAAGGACTCCAAAAATAACCACAAGGCATTCTTTAGCTATGTCAAGAATCTAAGTAGCAATTCTCAGAGCTGCTCGGAGTTAGAGCAGAATGGCCCAAAATACACTGAACTGACTTATTATAGCCAACATCCTGGCAGACATATTCAGTGCAAACTTCACCCCCATCTCACCCCCAAAAGGGCCCATAACCATACCAAAAGAACGTAGTGCCCCTGAAATCACAGGTTAAAACAGCCCTCTCCAAAGCCAAAAACAGCTTCAATGGGACCAGATGGTGTCCCAGACTGCATCCTACACAAGCTCAAAGATGAACTAACCCCTCACCTAAACACACTGTTCAAACTCAGCCTCTCCACAGAGCCTGAACATAAATGCCTACGTCACGAGATGGGTTGCCAACTGGCTCGTGGACAGAACCCACATGGTAAGAGTTGTGGGAGCTAGGTCTGACTCTAAACCGGTTAAAAGTGGCATTCCCCAGGGCTCAGTCTTAGGACCCCCTCCTGTTCAGCATATACTTCTTAGAGGTACAGGCAAGCACAGGAGGACTATGGTTGACCAAGTTCACAAACGACTGTAAACTAGTGGCTATAATTGACACTCTGGCTGACACAGACATCCTCCAAAAGGGTTTCACTGAGTCGGATACCTGGTGTCAAAACCATGGCCTCAAGCTAAATGCCAAAAAAGTGCATAGTCTTCCCCTCTGGAAAAAACATAGTACCCACAAACTACCACATAGGTGGTAGCCCCCTAAATACGGAAGACATATTAAGGGATCTGGGGACCCAAGTAGATAGTAACCTCTCCTTTGATAATCACATTGCCAAAGTGGTTAGAAAATCTTTCTATGTAGCTCACCTAATCACAAAAGGGTTTGCGTCTAGCTCAAAAGAGGTCATTGTGCCCCTCTACGCATCACTCATTAGATCCATCATACAGTACAACGCCCCATTTGGTATGTACCTTACAAGACACCTGCAAAAGCTGGAAAGACCACAAAAGTACCTGACCAAGAGGATCACTGGCCTCAAACAGATGCCCTATGCAGCTCGACTGAATAAACTCCAGCTGTACTCAGTTGCATACTGCCTACTCAGAGGTGATCTCTGCCTGACATACAAGGCCATGTCCAACCCAGAATTGATGGACATACTCCACCTAAAGAAAACCATATCCCCTCGAGTCACACTCTCTAGGGATCTAAACCTCACCACAATAAATAGGATGTGCTGGAGGGATAGATTCCTGTCCCAGAGACTTGCCATATTCTGGAACAAGATTCCAACCAACATTAAGCAGAGCTCCTCGCTAACCCTCTTCAAGAGAAACCTTGATGAATGGATGGGAAACAGAAAGTATACCCCAGGGATCACTTCAATGGCTCTGCTGGACAGATGCACAGGGAACTAATCTAAGGGGGCAGCGAAAGCCAACACTTTCCGGATAGGTTTATAAATGCCTTCGGGCAGATAGCCTAGTACCTACTTACGAACCTATGAACCTATCAACAGGGAGTAGGTCCTGGAGGTGCTTGCTAAGGCCAAAAACATTGTTTCAGTGGGCCCTGACAATATCCCTGGTCGCCTCCTAAATAGCCTAAAACATGACTTAGCAGGAAGGCTTGAGGCACTCTTCAACAGCTTCAAAACAGATTATATGTCAGGTGAATGGATGGCTACAACAGTCATGCTCTTCATAAAGGTAGACCATCAACTGACCCCAGGAACTACAGACCCATAAGTTTGACAAGTCTAATATGCAAATCCATAGACTGAATTACCATGGAAATGATCAACATGGACATTGGCAACCTATAAACACTGGACCCATCCCAGTTTGGCTTTGTTAAGGAAAGATATTGTCTACTTAACCTGGTTGAATTCTTCAAGAGGGTCACCATTGGGATAAGGGAAAAATAGTGCATACTACCTACCTTGACCTGGCCAAGGCAGTCGATGCAATACCTCACTCAGGTATTGTTGACAAACACTTAGAACTAGCTAACTAACTATAAATCCCTACATAACTCACTGGATTGCCAACTGCTTCATAGATAGGACCCAAGAAGTGAAGACTGGTGAGACAACCTCCACCAAGAGACATTACCAGCAGAGTACCCCAGGGCTCAGTGTTGGGCCTGCACCTATTTGGCATCTACTTCTTGGAAGTCAAGGTTAATATCAAAGGCTATGTCTCACCAAGTTTGCAGATGACTGTAAATTGGGAGCTATCATAGATCCTCCCATGACACCAACATTCTACAACATCCTACAAGAAGGTCTAATACAAACAAATGACTAGTGAGAAAGCCAAAGATTAAGACTCAATGCAAAGAAATGCATTATAGTGCCCTTCAGGAAAGTGCACACTCAAGCTAATTACTCCACTGACAAAACACCCTTAAGAGTTGACCTGGTAGTTATGGATCTGGGAATATATGTAGACAGTAATCTGGACATCAACCAACACATAGCCAAGATAGTAAGAAAATCATTCTTTATTGCCCAACTCATAAGCAAGGATATGGCATACATGTCCAAGGAAGTAAGAGTACTACTCTACTCAGCCCATATCAGACCCATCATTGAGTACAATGCCCCTTTCCCATGCAAATAGCCAGACCTCACCAGGAGAAATCATGCTTTGAATCTCTGTCCTACACAGATCACCATAAGGTCCTATCGCTTTACTCAGTCTCCTACAGGTAACTGACTGGCAATCTATGCCCAGCACATAAGGAATCCTCAAATCTAGCTCTGATGGTGCTGTTGCACACACTGAAAGACAAACAGCACCAGAAACACTAGATCCAAGGAGCTGACCTTGGTCTGCAACATACATATATCCTGCCAGGGGACCAATATGTGTCTGAAAGGATCCCCACACTATGGAATAAGCTCCCCATCTATGTGAAGCAGAGTTCATCCCTGACCCTGTTCAAAAGAAACCTTGATCATTGGATGAGAAATTGCAAATTCACACACAGCCTGGCCCCCATGTCTCTGATGGACAGAGGTTGACATTAAGTAAATTAATCCCCAACTAATATACCCACCATACACATAATCCTGGGCTACATCCTTACTAACTTACCCCACCATATAGGCATCCAGGGAACTCTGGAACAAAAGTGGGTTAGGTTGCATGGCTAGGCTTCTAAAGACCCTGGTCACCATTAGCCTATTATGAACCTATGAAAAATAAAGGGCATGGGCAGAGGGGTGACAACAGTCACACTCTATGTCATGAGAATCAGAACAGAAGATGAGTGAGGGGACATCTAGTGCATAGATACTGTAAATAGGCTTCCTGATACCCAGAGGAAGGTATATCAGTGGGCATTCACAGAGGAAGAGCCTGGTAATGGAAAAAAACTGTTTACAGGGGACATGAATCTGATGGAAGAAAACTGCAGCTTTCAACAATCCAGGGCAGAAAGAAAAAAATAATCTGACCAAAGTTCTGGACTAAGATGTATTAACCAAGTTTGTACATAACTATATTAGAAACAGCATGATGCAGGGCATAATACTAAGGAATGCAGAATAGATAAAGGAATTGAAAGTAAAGTAGTATGCTGACTAATCACAGTGTGCCTCAGACAGAAATGTGCAGGCAGGGGGCACCAGACTAAGATGTGTGTATGGGACTACAGTATACCAGACTAAGACATGTATGGGACTACAGTATAGTAGACTTTGAGGAAAAGGGAAATGCAGTGGAAATGACTGGTGGAAGTGAGCTACTGGAGAATCATGGGAACTGAGTGAAGATTGTAATGGGGGCATGAAGAAAGCAAAAAAGCCACTGTGGATGAAGAAACAGGTCATGGAAGAAAATAAAAGAAAAGGAGAAGAAATAGTAAAATGAAAGCAGAGAGCTGAGGTAAAAGACCATAGTACACAGAGATTGACAGATTAACAAAATAGTAACAGAGATTAAAGCAGCCATGAGCAAATGAAAAATAAACTGGTGGAAGGACCTTTTTTGGTATATATGAGAAAGATAAAGGAGGTAAACAGATTTGGTTAACATGAATAGCTAAAGCAAATGCTTTGGTGACGTAGCAGGATAAAGACATAACTATAGTCCAGTTGACTCAGGTTAGATTAGAGTGGTAAGGAGGGACAGACATTCTTCGCTAACATTTCCTTAGGGCAGGGTTGGTTGAAAGACGGGAGCTGCCCTCAGTCTTAAGCAGCAAACATGGTTGTCAAGGCAGGCAAGTGGGTAGGGCATCTAAAGGAATTCCCCCAGAAGGGAAGTGGAGAGCCCCCAGGATGCCCTTAGGCTCTATGACCAGTCTCAGCAATATCAGCACAAGTCCAGTGGGTAGATGACAAGCTGGTAGATGAAGCATGCATGTGAGGCACTGGGGGCCAGGCCAGTATAATGATGTCCAAAAATAATAAAATAAAAAAAATGATTAGCTAAAGAAGGAATACAACAAGATGGGGAAAAGCTGAATTGCGAAATGATCTCTTGGTCTTCATCTTCCCAAGTGAATATAGAAGCAGAATACTAATCCTGAAAGGAATTGAGGAAGAAGGAGAGACAGAGAAGAAGTTTGGATAGACAGAGGAATCAAATCCAGGAGGATAGAGGAGGAGCTGGCCAAACTGAAAGGAGAATAAAGCCCACAGTGGAGATAGGTCATCCAGAAATCCTTATAAACCTGGCCAAACCTCAGACTGAGATGTTCAACAGATCATTGGCCACTGAAGATGTACCAGAGGATTGGAAGAAGGCAAGGGTGCAGCCTCTCCACAAAGGGAACAGTTGTAGGGCAATCATCCTAAACTGAGCTGGAGAAAAGTATAATAACAATTCTTAAGGAAACATTAGTGGCATTTCTGAAAGATGAAGTAAACTCCAGACCAATAATCAGCATGGATCTGTTGCAGGAAGCTGCTTCCAATTGATCTTGATCTAGTGCATTTCAGTGTATCTTGATTTTAGTACATTACTAATTTGTTCCTCTTATCAATAACTCATTCTAAAGTCATTCTACTCCGCTCTTTACTGAAGGCAGCTGAATAACTTCCAAGGATTAGAGGTTGGAAACAGAATTATGAAATAAGTGCAAAGGTGCTGAAAGGGACAGGTCAAAATGATGATAGCAAAAGGGAACCTATCAGAGGAAATGAGTAGTATAGTGTCAGTGTCACTTCTGAATTCAGTGCCATTTCAATATGTTTGTTTCAAATATTTCAAAGGGCAGTGAGAAAAAAATCAGTCTGAATGCAAATGGAAAAAGGCAAGAGGCCATAGAAGAGTGTAGATGGGAGAACTTAGGAAATGATCTGGCAAATTAACACAATAGGTGTAAAGGTGACAGTTAATATTCAGTACTGCATATGGAATTTAACAACCCAGAGGTAGACTGTAGAATTGAAGGAAGCGAAATCAAGCAGAAATACCAAGGAAAGCTTCTGAAGGTAGAGATAACAGCATCACTGCACTATCAACTACTGAGTAGAAAGACAGACAAAGTTACTTTAGTAAGATATTGTTTTAAGTCTGTTAAAATGCAAGTATGTTTTTGATGTGGTAGAGCATCATATAAATCTGACATGTTGGTTGAAAAGAAAGCACTTTTTTGGCATACAAGTAAAGCCAGATCCAGCATTAGATGATGTAGGCAGTCACCTAGGGCCCACTGGCTGGGAGGGGGGCTGCTGGTCTTGGGGGCTGAGGCTGTCATATTTAATTTTTTTATTAAAAAAATCCATGTTCATGTGTCATCATCACACAGACCTGTTGCTTCTTCCTGTTTAAATATAAGAAGACATTCCTGTGCTGCTCTCTGGACCCTGATTCTTGTGTGTGTGTGTGTGTGTCTTTTCTTTATTACAGTAGACATGATTGAGTCAGCATTTCTTTCCCTAAATTATACTTCACAGTTATGACATACATATGTAGTTTCATCAACATTTTGTGCAGTGCTGTTGGTACTTTGAATAGCAACCAAATGTACTCAGCAATGGTTTATGGTATATTTCCACCAATGCAGAATTCCCATAAATATATTCATGAAATGTCTCACATCCCTATAGAATAGCAAGCAGCTGTTTTTATCTGAGTATATCTGCTCTGGTATTCCATTAAGGCTTTCTTATAAATTACCATGCAAATATTATTCTGGCAAATATCTATTACTATGGGAATAACACACTTACATCACTTATAATGGTAATAGTCATATTAGTGCTTACTTTCAAAATCTCTGGACCACACTGTTATTCTTCCAATAACATTCAGAGGGGTGTGGTCATTCTCTTCTTTTGCAAATTTTGTAATGAGGCTTTTCGTTAAGCTGTAGAAACTGTCAAATGATATTATCTTTATAAAAAGTACAACTTTATTAGCTTTGGGTTCTCTTGTAGATACTTCTCCTACCTTCAGTTCCTCAGTTTATCAAAGTATCACATTTCCTGCTGACACAGTCCAGTTGCTCACTCAGCAGTGATGACAGAGTTGGCTTGAATCTTCAGAGTACACCTGCATATCCAAAGACTCAAAAGTTTATGACTCCACTGGGAATGAAAGATGGCAAAGCTACAAAGACTATGCTGCACAGGCTTTTCCTGAGCCAGAAATAAAATGGAAAAGCTATGTGATAAGAAAGCCAGAGGAACATTCTATTTATTAACTGCTCAAGCATTTAAAAACCAATTTCTTGCTCCATTTCAGTGCCACTCCATATTTTATTTAATTTTTATTTTATTTTGAAATTGTTAAACAGGGAATGTCAATGATCCCAATGAACCTATTTCAGTTTCAGCCAGAAGACTGTATATAATGAATGTTATGTTTTACTAATTTCCTCAGTGGCATATTCACATTCAATAAGTTCAGAAAATAAAGTTCTAAACATGCAGAGTAATACCAAGAGATGTTATAAGAGTTTCTTTTTTATATATTCCAGTTCTGAAATTCTCAGTTTGCACTTATTCTTTAGCCAAAGGATTTCTATGAAGTCTGTAAAAGGATATTATACCTCAGACTGACTCAGAATTTCCAGTAACTTAGACTTATACCATATTATTCTCTGGTCTGATCCCATAACAATAATCACTTATAATAACAACACATCAAAATGCTCACTTACCTGTGAAATAGCTCTTTGAAATGCTTTAAGTGCTGGAAAATACCAACTATAACCCAGAGAAATCAGTACCTTCCTATAGGTCAGTTAAAAGTTCACAAATCAGAACTTTCTTCATCAAGACTTGCTGTCTTACTTCCTGAAATTCTTGAGTCACATCAAGCAGTGAAAAATACTCTGCTACTGGCAAAGCAGGTATATTTATTAACTCAGGGATGCAATTTAGGGATTGAGCTTGCTAATAGTTAAAAAAACTGAGTATTTGTTGAGGGGATATCATTTCCATAATTCCTCAAATCTAGGGACTTTGTCCACAAACCCATATACCCCGCAGTTATTTTATACTACTGTGAAGTTCACTGTTAAAGGGGTAAAGGGGTTCAGTCTTGACAAAGTGCATCACCATGGGATGAACTTGCAATGTGCCATATAGTTCCCATAGTAAGTATCACTCCTTCAAGCACACATTGTGAGCAGTGCTCTCTTTTTTATATCTTTTAATCATATTTTGTTGATCTATCCAAATACATTTGTCTAACTTCATTATTCTAACCATACAATTGACCTATTCAGTAAGTCAACAAGTTCTGTTTGTTTCTGAATCACACTCATTTTCTCCATGCAGTTAATTTCCTGTTCAGCTCTAGTTCACAATGCAACTGGGCTCTCAAGTCCACTAGAACCTTCCTTGGAGCATGTACTACACTCTATATTATAGGATCTACCTGAAAAAATAAACACTGGTAAACATCCCAAACAAGTAAATAAATCTTCAGACTCGTTAAGTAATTAAAGGGATGGAATGTTTCCTGATCCACACTTTAAGCATTCACACTGGGAATGCTTTTCACCATGACAAACCTTTGACAATCAAATGAGCCAATGTCAAAGGTGAACTTATAACATCAGTTACTGGATGCTAATTTTTTTTACATGTTTCCTATATTTACATAAAAAAATCAAGCAAGCACTTGGTGACCCAATACTTTGCTTCTGGCAAGGCTGTTGGATTTATTATGTGAGCAATTAACTTAACCACTGATTCAGATTGTTCTCTTTTATACCCATTCTGGTGAACATCTGAACAGGCTTTACATTATGTTTTACACTGGTCTCTAGATTAACCACCACAATTTGTTTATATTATTTTGTTTCTTCCAAATTTCTATCTCATTTTCTGTTTGTGGCTTTTCAATATTTTTGTTTTGTACTTTATTCACATTATACATATTGTCATCAGAAACTATTCCCAAAAATAACTCATTTATAACAACTGTCATGCCTCTACTTCACTCCATGCAATATATTTTTGTGTAAAATAGTGTTTTTTTTTATTTTACACACTTTAACAAAACAAATTATTTTATTACACATTCTACATATTTGACTAATAGGGAGACATTTATTTTTATTATGTTTATAGCCACATGTGTTGTTTGAGGTTTCCTCTGTATCGTGTGTGCTATGATTCTTATACCTGCCTTAGACTTTATGGCTCATCTTTCCCCATTTCTCATGTTAAGATTTTCCACCTTACAAGCCAATCTACACATGCTTCAGTTACCACTTAATTGTGATGAGGCACTTTCACTTACACTGCACATATCAGATGCTTTATTTAATATTAGATCTGATTCTCTCAGCAATTAGCCCCTTATATGATCATTCTAGTACCATGTGATTCTGTCTTGCACCAATAAAATCAAACAACTCATGTGATGTTCAGTTTTTGGCACAATTCTTTAATTTTGCACCATAAGCATCTATAGACTTTGCAGAACATTGTGCCATCATGGCAAATAAATGCCAGATTCTTTCTTAGCTCATAATAACTTTTTGCCTCATCAATGCAATTTTCTATTTCATGCTCAGAGCTTAAGTACACTGAAACCTTCAGAGCTCTGTTCCTCACAACATGCAGCAATGTGTCACACTGTCCTTTTTCATGCTTCTTTGAGTTTATACTTGCAGTCAGGAATCAATCAGACTTCTCGATCAACAATATTGGTCCGTAGACAAATTACCCAGAAGAAAGAAGTTACCACTTATTAGCTGAATGATTTCTCAAAATAAAAGCTAAATTTATTCATTTTGAATAACTCCTGCTGCCACATATTTCTTTTGTGGATGAAAAATAACATTTCTGTTTAATAGAGCAACTCTTATTCCCCTATACTTTATAGTTTACCTGCCTTGCTCTTAACTCTCCCCTCCTTTCTTACGGCAATCCTTTCATCACTTACAACTCTTATATAGTGTCCTTCAATCAACTATTCTCTGATTCCATACTGTAATAAATGGTTCAGAGAAGCAGCAGTCATTTTCTACCACATTCTGAATGCTTAAGCCAGTTGTGTGGTATACATTTCCTGTCCCATCTCAAGAAGGGATTTGTTCCAGCAATATTTCTGCAACCACTGATTTCTCTGCTATTTGTAGTAGCTTCAATTTTACCCATCACTTTCTACAATTACATTCCTTTAAATTGGTTTTGTTTTCTGCATCTGTACAGGAATCACTGTTTGCATGCAATGTTTCCTTTGCCTCCCCAGTCCATGGCTTTTATCCTCTGTGATAATTTTAAGAAGTATGGTGTACCCCATCCATTTAAATGGCTAATGAACCAGGAAGGACAATTGCTACTTTAAGTCAAAGAACCACTGTGAGCCTCCATAAGGAGCACTACTATTTAAATAAGCAGAATTGCACAACCCACTCTCTGCTAGAGAGAAGAAACTAAGGAAGATTGTAATACATTAGCTGGGGTGAAGAAAGGGCTGCAAAGTGATGCCTCTTAGAGTCCTTGGAACAAAAAAAGGGAGGGGTGTTTTTCTATTTTGCTGCATGCTACACATTCCTGTTGTCCTGCAGTAATCTGGCAGTTTAATGGCCAGTGAGGTGACTTATGGTGAAACTACTTGCCCTTGTACAGACTAGTATTTCCCAGAACTAAAGTGGTTCAGAATACCTCATTAAGGAAGGCTATTGAGCACTACTAGGGAGGGGTAGTCTACTTGCTGAACCTGATGCTCAAACTGATTGTTTTTGTTTGGCCACTCCAAGGTTTAAAAGAATTTGCTCTGCACAGACTCACTATGTGAGGTTCTACTTCTCTACTCTACCATGTTGCCAACCACCTCCACATAATTTCTTTTATTCCCAGGCAACTCTACCTATCAATCTAGTAACATATCACAACTCATATCTCCAAAAGTCACCAGTCACACCTCACCTTTAATCATGCTACATCACTTTCGGCTTAGTCCTCTTTCCCATCTCCATTTACACATACCTTACTTCTCCGTTGTTAATCCCCTAACAATCCCCACTTCTGCCTTGAGCTGCTTAGTAGTGTACTATCAATTTCTACTCACTCTGCTGTAGTTCACATCTACATTCCTCCTTCACTACTCTTTCATTGAATTGCTAGTATTAGTTTCTTCACTCTGCTGTAGTTCACATCTACATTCCTCCTTCACTGCTCTTTCATTGACTTGCTAGTATTAGTTTCTTCACTCTGCTGTAGTTCACATCTACATTCCTCCTTCACTGCTCTTTCATTGACTTGCTAGTATTAGTTTCTTCACTCTGCTGTAGTTCACATCTACATTCCTCCTTCACTGCTCTTTCATTGAATTGCTAGTATTAGTTTCTTCACTCTGCTGTAGTTCACATCTACATTCCTCCTTCACTACTCTTTCATTGAATTGCTAGTATTAGTTTCTTCACTCTGCTGTAGTTCACATCTACATTCCTCCTTCACTACTCTTTCATTGAATTGCTAGTATTAGTTTCTTCACTCTGCTGTAGTTCACATCTACATTCCTCCTTCACTACTCTTTCATTGACTTGCTAGTATTAGTTTCTTCACTCTGCTGTAGTTCACATCTACATTCCTCCTTCACTACTCTTTCATTGACTTGCTAGTATTAGTTTCTTCACTCTGCTGTAGTTCACATCTACATTCCTCCTTCACTACTCTTTCATTGACTTGCTAGTATTAGTTTCTTCACTCTGCTGTAGTTCACATCTACATTCCTCCTTCACTACTCTTTCATTGACTTGCTAGTATTAGTTTCTTCACTCTGCTGTAGTTCACATCTACATTCCTCCTTCACTACTCTTTCATTGACTTGCTAGTATTAGTTTCTTCACTCTGCTGTAGTTCACATCTACATTCCTCCTTCACTACTCTTTCATTGAATTGCTAGTATTAGTTTCTTCACTCTGCTGTAGTTCACATCTACATTCCTCCTTCACTACTCTTTCATTGAATTGCTAGTATTAGTTTCTTCACTCTGCTGTAGTTCACATCTACATTCCTCCTTCACTACTCTTTCATTGAATTGCTAGTATTAGTTTCTTCACTCTGCTGTAGTTCACATCTACATTCCTCCTTCACTACTCTTTCATTGACTTGCTAGTATTAGTTTCTTCACTCTGCTGTAGTTCACATCTACATTCCTCCTTCACTACTCTTTCATTGAATTGCTAGTATTAGTTTCTTCACTCTGCTGTAGTTCACATCTACATTCCTCCTTCACTGCTCTTTCATTGACTTGCTAGTATTAGTTTCTTCACTCTGCTGTAGTTCACATCTACATTCCTCCTTCACTACTCTTTCATTGACTTGCTAGTATTAGTTTCTTCACTCTGCTGTAGTTCACATCTACATTCCTCCTTCACTACTCTTTCATTGACTTGCTAGTATTAGTTTCTTCACTCTGCTGTAGTTCACATCTACATTCCTCCTTCACTACTCTTTCATTGAATTGCTAGTATTAGTTTCTTCACTCTGCTGTAGTTCACATCTACATTCCTCCTTCACTGCTCTTTCATTGACTTGCTAGTATTAGTTTCTTCACTCTGCTGTAGTTCACATCTACATTCCTCCTTCACTGCTCTTTCATTGAATTGCTAGTATTAGTTTCTTCACTCTGCTGTAGTTCACATCTACATTCCTCCTTCACTACTCTTTCATTGAATTGCTAGTATTAGTTTCTTCACTCTGCTGTAGTTCACATCTACATTCCTCCTTCACTACTCTTTCATTGAATTGCTAGTATTAGTTTCTTCACTCTGCTGTAGTTCACATCTACATTCCTCCTTCACTACTCTTTCATTGACTTGCTAGTATTAGTTTCTTCACTCTGCTGTAGTTCACATCTACATTCCTCCTTCACTACTCTTTCATTGACTTGCTAGTATTAGTTTCTTCACTCTGCTGTAGTTCACATCTACATTCCTCCTTCACTACTCTTTCATTGACTTGCTAGTATTAGTTTCTTCACTCTGCTGTAGTTCACATCTACATTCCTCCTTCACTACTCTTTCATTGACTTGCTAGTATTAGTTTCTTCACTCTGCTGTAGTTCACATCTACATTCCTCCTTCACTACTCTTTCATTGACTTGCTAGTATTAGTTTCTTCACTCTGCTGTAGTTCACATCTACATTCCTCCTTCACTGCTCTTTCATTGAATTGCTAGTATTAGTTTCTTCACTCTGCTGTAGTTCACATCTACATTCCTCCTTCACTACTCTTTCATTGAATTGCTAGTATTAGTTTCTTCACTCTGCTGTAGTTCACATCTACATTCCTCCTTCACTACTCTTTCATTGAATTGCTAGTATTAGTTTCTTCACTCTGCTGTAGTTCACATCTACATTCCTCCTTCACTACTCTTTCATTGACTTGCTAGTATTAGTTTCTTCACTCTGCTGTAGTTCACATCTACATTCCTCCTTCACTACTCTTTCATTGAATTGCTAGTATTAGTTTCTTCACTCTGCTGTAGTTCACATCTACATTCCTCCTTCACTGCTCTTTCATTGACTTGCTAGTATTAGTTTCTTCACTCTGCTGTAGTTCACATCTACATTCCTCCTTCACTACTCTTTCATTGACTTGCTAGTATTAGTTTCTTCACTCTGCTGTAGTTCACATCTACATTCCTCCTTCACTACTCTTTCATTGACTTGCTAGTATTAGTTTCTTCACTCTGCTGTAGTTCACATCTACATTCCTCCTTCACTACTCTTTCATTGAATTGCTAGTATTAGTTTCTTCACTCTGCTGTAGTTCACATCTACATTCCTCCTTCACTGCTCTTTCATTGACTTGCTAGTATTAGTTTCTTCACTCTGCTGTAGTTCACATCTACATTCCTCCTTCACTACTCTTTCATTGAATTGCTAGTATTAGTTTCTTCACTCTGCTGTAGTTCACATCTACATTCCTCCTTCACTACTCTTTCATTGACTTGCTAGTATTAGTTTCTTCACTCTGCTGTAGTTCACATCTACATTCCTCCTTCACTGCTCTTTCATTGACTTGCTAGTATTAGTTTCTTCACTCTGCTGTAGTTCACATCTACATTCCTCCTTCACTACTCTTTCATTGAATTGCTAGTATTAGTTTCTTCACTCTGCTGTAGTTCACATCTACATTCCTCCTTCACTGCTCTTTCATTGAATTGCTAGTATTAGTTTCTTCACTCTGCTGTAGTTCACATCTACATTCCTCCTTCACTGCTCTTTCATTGACTTGCTAGTATTAGTTTCTTCACTCTGCTGTAGTTCACATCTACATTCCTCCTTCACTACTCTTTCATTGACTTGCTAGTATTAGTTTCTTCACTCTGCTGTAGTTCACATCTACATTCCTCCTTCACTACTCTTTCATTGAATTGCTAGTATTAGTTTCTTCACTCTGCTGTAGTTCACATCTACATTCCTCCTTCACTACTCTTTCATTGACTTGCTAGTATTAGTTTCTTCACTCTGCTGTAGTTCACATCTACATTCCTCCTTCACTACTCTTTCATTGAATTGCTAGTATTAGTTTCTTCACTCTGCTGTAGTTCACATCTACATTCCTCCTTCACTACTCTTTCATTGACTCTGCTGTAGTTCACATCTACATTCCTCCTTCACTGCTCTTTCATTGAATTGCTAGTATTAGTTTCTTCACTCTGCTGTAGTTCACATCTACATTCCTCCTTCACTGCTCTTTCATTGAATTGACTTGCTAGTATTAGTTTCTTCACTCTGCTGTAGTTCACATCTACATTCCTCCTTCACTACTCTTTCATTGAATTGCTAGTATTAGTTTCTTCACTCTGCTGTAGTTCACATCTACATTCCTCCTTCACTGCTCTTTCATTGACTTGCTAGTATTAGTTTCTTCACTCTGCTGTAGTTCACATCTACATTCCTCCTTCACTGCTCTTTCATTGAATTGCTAGTATTAGTTTCTTCACTCTGCTGTAGTTCACATCTACATTCCTCCTTCACTGCTCTTTCATTGAATTGCTAGTATTAGTTTCTTCACTCTGCTGTAGTTCACATCTACATTCCTCCTTCACTGCTCTTTCATTGAATTGCTAGTATTAGTTTCTTCACTCTGCTGTAGTTCACATCTACATTCCTCCTTCACTACTCTTTCATTGAATTGCTAGTATTAGTTTCTTCACTCTGCTGTAGTTCACATCTACATTCCTCCTTCACTACTCTTTCATTGACTTGCTAGTATTAGTTTCTTCACTCTGCTGTAGTTCACATCTACATTCCTCCTTCACTACTCTTTCATTGAATTGCTAGTATTAGTTTCTTCACTCTGCTGTAGTTCACATCTACATTCCTCCTTCACTACTCTTTCATTGACTTGCTAGTATTAGTTTCTTCACTCTGCTGTAGTTCACATCTACATTCCTCCTTCACTACTCTTTCATTGACTTGCTAGTATTAGTTTCTTCACTCTGCTGTAGTTCACATCTACATTCCTCCTTCACTACTCTTTCATTGAATTGCTAGTATTAGTTTCTTCACTCTGCTGTAGTTCACATCTACATTCCTCCTTCACTGCTCTTTCATTGACTTGCTAGTATTAGTTTCTTCACTCTGCTGTAGTTCACATCTACATTCCTCCTTCACTACTCTTTCATTGACTTGCTAGTATTAGTTTCTTCACTCTGCTGTAGTTCACATCTACATTCCTCCTTCACTACTCTTTCATTGACTTGCTAGTATTAGTTTCTTCACTCTGCTGTAGTTCACATCTACATTCCTCCTTCACTGCTCTTTCATTGACTTGCTAGTATTAGTTTCTTCACTCTGCTGTAGTTCACATCTACATTCCTCCTTCACTACTCTTTCATTGAATTGCTAGTATTAGTTTCTTCACTCTGCTGTAGTTCACATCTACATTCCTCCTTCACTACTCTTTCATTGAATTGCTAGTATTAGTTTCTTCACTCTGCTGTAGTTCACATCTACATTCCTCCTTCACTACTCTTTCATTGACTTGCTAGTATTAGTTTCTTCACTCTGCTGTAGTTCACATCTACATTCCTCCTTCACTACTCTTTCATTGAATTGCTAGTATTAGTTTCTTCACTCTGCTGTAGTTCACATCTACATTCCTCCTTCACTGCTCTTTCATTGAATTGCTAGTATTAGTTTCTTCACTCTGCTGTAGTTCACATCTACATTCCTCCTTCACTACTCTTTCATTGACTTGCTAGTATTAGTTTCTTCACTCTGCTGTAGTTCACATCTACATTCCTCCTTCACTACTCTTTCATTGACTTGCTAGTATTAGTTTCTTCACTCTGCTGTAGTTCACATCTACATTCCTCCTTCACTACTCTTTCATTGAATTGCTAGTATTAGTTTCTTCACTCTGCTGTAGTTCACATCTACATTCCTCCTTCACTGCTCTTTCATTGACTTGCTAGTATTAGTTTCTTCACTCTGCTGTAGTTCACATCTACATTCCTCCTTCACTACTCTTTCATTGAATTGCTAGTATTAGTTTCTTCACTCTGCTGTAGTTCACATCTACATTCCTCCTTCACTACTCTTTCATTGACTTGCTAGTATTAGTTTCTTCACTCTGCTGTAGTTCACATCTACATTCCTCCTTCACTGCTCTTTCATTGAATTGCTAGTATTAGTTTCTTCACTCTGCTGTAGTTCACATCTACATTCCTCCTTCACTACTCTTTCATTGACTTGCTAGTATTAGTTTCTTCACTCTGCTGTAGTTCACATCTACATTCCTCCTTCACTACTCTTTCATTGAATTGCTAGTATTAGTTTCTTCACTCTGCTGTAGTTCACATCTACATTCCTCCTTCACTACTCTTTCATTGACTTGCTAGTATTAGTTTCTTCACTCTGCTGTAGTTCACATCTACATTCCTCCTTCACTGCTCTTTCATTGAATTGCTAGTATTAGTTTCTTCACTCTGCTGTAGTTCACATCTACATTCCTCCTTCACTACTCTTTCATTGACTTGCTAGTATTAGTTTCTTCACTCTGCTGTAGTTCACATCTACATTCCTCCTTCACTACTCTTTCATTGAATTGCTAGTATTAGTTTCTTCACTCTGCTGTAGTTCACATCTACATTCCTCCTTCACTACTCTTTCATTGACTTGCTAGTATTAGTTTCTTCACTCTGCTGTAGTTCACATCTACATTCCTCCTTCACTACTCTTTCATTGAATTGCTAGTATTAGTTTCTTCACTCTGCTGTAGTTCACATCTACATTCCTCCTTCACTACTCTTTCATTGACTTGCTAGTATTAGTTTCTTCACTCTGCTGTAGTTCACATCTACATTCCTCCTTCACTGCTCTTTCATTGAATTGCTAGTATTAGTTTCTTCACTCTGCTGTAGTTCACATCTACATTCCTCCTTCACTACTCTTTCATTGACTTGCTAGTATTAGTTTCTTCACTCTGCTGTAGTTCACATCTACATTCCTCCTTCACTACTCTTTCATTGACTTGCTAGTATTAGTTTCTTCACTCTGCTGTAGTTCACATCTACATTCCTCCTTCACTGCTCTTTCATTGACTTGCTAGTATTAGTTTCTTCACTCTGCTGTAGTTCACATCTACATTCCTCCTTCACTGCTCTTTCATTGAATTGCTAGTATTAGTTTCTTCACTCTGCTGTAGTTCACATCTACATTCCTCCTTCACTACTCTTTCATTGAATTGCTAGTATTAGTTTCTTCACTCTGCTGTAGTTCACATCTACATTCCTCCTTCACTGCTCTTTCATTGAATTGCTAGTATTAGTTTCTTCACTCTGCTGTAGTTCACATCTACATTCCTCCTTCACTACTCTTTCATTGAATTGCTAGTATTAGTTTCTTCACTCTGCTGTAGTTCACATCTACATTCCTCCTTCACTACTCTTTCATTGACTTGCTAGTATTAGTTTCTTCACTCTGCTGTAGTTCACATCTACATTCCTCCTTCACTACTCTTTCATTGACTTGCTAGTATTAGTTTCTTCACTCTGCTGTAGTTCACATCTACATTCCTCCTTCACTACTCTTTCATTGACTTGCTAGTATTAGTTTCTTCACTCTGCTGTAGTTCACATCTACATTCCTCCTTCACTACTCTTTCATTGACTTGCTAGTATTAGTTTCTTCACTCTGCTGTAGTTCACATCTACATTCCTCCTTCACTACTCTTTCATTGACTTGCTAGTATTAGTTTCTTCACTCTGCTGTAGTTCACATCTACATTCCTCCTTCACTACTCTTTCATTGAATTGCTAGTATTAGTTTCTTCACTCTGCTGTAGTTCACATCTACATTCCTCCTTCACTACTCTTTCATTGACTTGCTAGTATTAGTTTCTTCACTCTGCTGTAGTTCACATCTACATTCCTCCTTCACTACTCTTTCATTGAATTGCTAGTATTAGTTTCTTCACTCTGCTGTAGTTCACATCTACATTCCTCCTTCACTGCTCTTTCATTGAATTGCTAGTATTAGTTTCTTCACTCTGCTGTAGTTCACATCTACATTCCTCCTTCACTACTCTTTCATTGACTTGCTAGTATTAGTTTCTTCACTCTGCTGTAGTTCACATCTACATTCCTCCTTCACTACTCTTTCATTGAATTGCTAGTATTAGTTTCTTCACTCTGCTGTAGTTCACATCTACATTCCTCCTTCACTACTCTTTCATTGAATTGCTAGTATTAGTTTCTTCACTCTGCTGTAGTTCACATCTACATTCCTCCTTCACTACTCTTTCATTGACTTGCTAGTATTAGTTTCTTCACTCTGCTGTAGTTCACATCTACATTCCTCCTTCACTGCTCTTTCATTGACTTGCTAGTATTAGTTTCTTCACTCTGCTGTAGTTCACATCTACATTCCTCCTTCACTACTCTTTCATTGAATTGCTAGTATTAGTTTCTTCACTCTGCTGTAGTTCACATCTACATTCCTCCTTCACTACTCTTTCATTGACTTGCTAGTATTAGTTTCTTCACTCTGCTGTAGTTCACATCTACATTCCTCCTTCACTACTCTTTCATTGAATTGCTAGTATTAGTTTCTTCACTCTGCTGTAGTTCACATCTACATTCCTCCTTCACTGCTCTTTCATTGACTTGCTAGTATTAGTTTCTTCACTCTGCTGTAGTTCACATCTACATTCCTCCTTCACTACTCTTTCATTGAATTGCTAGTATTAGTTTCTTCACTCTGCTGTAGTTCACATCTACATTCCTCCTTCACTGCTCTTTCATTGACTTGCTAGTATTAGTTTCTTCACTCTGCTGTAGTTCACATCTACATTCCTCCTTCACTACTCTTTCATTGAATTGCTAGTATTAGTTTCTTCACTCTGCTGTAGTTCACATCTACATTCCTCCTTCACTACTCTTTCATTGACTTGCTAGTATTAGTTTCTTCACTCTGCTGTAGTTCACATCTACATTCCTCCTTCACTGCTCTTTCATTGAATTGCTAGTATTAGTTTCTTCACTCTGCTGTAGTTCACATCTACATTCCTCCTTCACTGCTCTTTCATTGACTTGCTAGTATTAGTTTCTTCACTCTGCTGTAGTTCACATCTACATTCCTCCTTCACTACTCTTTCATTGACTTGCTAGTATTAGTTTCTTCACTCTGCTGTAGTTCACATCTACATTCCTCCTTCACTACTCTTTCATTGACTTGCTAGTATTAGTTTCTTCACTCTGCTGTAGTTCACATCTACATTCCTCCTTCACTACTCTTTCATTGAATTGCTAGTATTAGTTTCTTCACTCTGCTGTAGTTCACATCTACATTCCTCCTTCACTACTCTTTCATTGACTTGCTAGTATTAGTTTCTTCACTCTGCTGTAGTTCACATCTACATTCCTCCTTCACTACTCTTTCATTGACTTGCTAGTATTAGTTTCTTCACTCTGCTGTAGTTCACATCTACATTCCTCCTTCACTACTCTTTCATTGACTTGCTAGTATTAGTTTCTTCACTCTGCTGTAGTTCACATCTACATTCCTCCTTCACTACTCTTTCATTGACTTGCTAGTATTAGTTTCTTCACTCTGCTGTAGTTCACATCTACATTCCTCCTTCACTGCTCTTTCATTGAATTGCTAGTATTAGTTTCTTCACTCTGCTGTAGTTCACATCTACATTCCTCCTTCACTACTCTTTCATTGACTTGCTAGTATTAGTTTCTTCACTCTGCTGTAGTTCACATCTACATTCCTCCTTCACTGCTCTTTCATTGACTTGCTAGTATTAGTTTCTTCACTCTGCTGTAGTTCACATCTACATTCCTCCTTCACTGCTCTTTCATTGAATTGCTAGTATTAGTTTCTTCACTCTGCTGTAGTTCACATCTACATTCCTCCTTCACTACTCTTTCATTGACTTGCTAGTATTAGTTTCTTCACTCTGCTGTAGTTCACATCTACATTCCTCCTTCACTACTCTTTCATTGACTTGCTAGTATTAGTTTCTTCACTCTGCTGTAGTTCACATCTACATTCCTCCTTCACTACTCTTTCATTGAATTGCTAGTATTAGTTTCTTCACTCTGCTGTAGTTCACATCTACATTCCTCCTTCACTACTCTTTCATTGACTTGCTAGTATTAGTTTCTTCACTCTGCTGTAGTTCACATCTACATTCCTCCTTCACTACTCTTTCATTGAATTGCTAGTATTAGTTTCTTCACTCTGCTGTAGTTCACATCTACATTCCTCCTTCACTACTCTTTCATTGACTTGCTAGTATTAGTTTCTTCACTCTGCTGTAGTTCACATCTACATTCCTCCTTCACTGCTCTTTCATTGACTTGCTAGTATTAGTTTCTTCACTCTGCTGTAGTTCACATCTACATTCCTCCTTCACTGCTCTTTCATTGAATTGCTAGTATTAGTTTCTTCACTCTGCTGTAGTTCACATCTACATTCCTCCTTCACTACTCTTTCATTGAATTGCTAGTATTAGTTTCTTCACTCTGCTGTAGTTCACATCTACATTCCTCCTTCACTGCTCTTTCATTGAATTGCTAGTATTAGTTTCTTCACTCTGCTGTAGTTCACATCTACATTCCTCCTTCACTACTCTTTCATTGACTTGCTAGTATTAGTTTCTTCACTCTGCTGTAGTTCACATCTACATTCCTCCTTCACTGCTCTTTCATTGAATTGCTAGTATTAGTTTCTTCACTCTGCTGTAGTTCACATCTACATTCCTCCTTCACTGCTCTTTCATTGACTTGCTAGTATTAGTTTCTTCACTCTGCTGTAGTTCACATCTACATTCCTCCTTCACTACTGCTCTTTCATTGAATTGCTAGTATTAGTTTCTTCACTCTGCTGTAGTTCACATCTACATTCCTCCTTCACTACTCTTTCATTGACTTGCTAGTATTAGTTTCTTCACTCTGCTGTAGTTCACATCTACATTCCTCCTTCACTACTCTTTCATTGACTTGCTAGTATTAGTTTCTTCACTCTGCTGTAGTTCACATCTACATTCCTCCTTCACTACTCTTTCATTGACTTGCTAGTATTAGTTTCTTCACTCTGCTGTAGTTCACATCTACATTCCTCCTTCACTACTCTTTCATTGACTTGCTAGTATTAGTTTCTTCACTCTGCTGTAGTTCACATCTACATTCCTCCTTCACTACTCTTTCATTGAATTGCTAGTATTAGTTTCTTCACTCTGCTGTAGTTCACATCTACATTCCTCCTTCACTGCTCTTTCATTGAATTGCTAGTATTAGTTTCTTCACTCTGCTGTAGTTCACATCTACATTCCTCCTTCACTACTCTTTCATTGACTTGCTAGTATTAGTTTCTTCACTCTGCTGTAGTTCACATCTACATTCCTCCTTCACTACTCTTTCATTGAATTGCTAGTATTAGTTTCTTCACTCTGCTGTAGTTCACATCTACATTCCTCCTTCACTACTCTTTCATTGACTTGCTAGTATTAGTTTCTTCACTCTGCTGTAGTTCACATCTACATTCCTCCTTCACTACTCTTTCATTGACTTGCTAGTATTAGTTTCTTCACTCTGCTGTAGTTCACATCTACATTCCTCCTTCACTACTCTTTCATTGACTTGCTAGTATTAGTTTCTTCACTCTGCTGTAGTTCACATCTACATTCCTCCTTCACTGCTCTTTCATTGACTTGCTAGTATTAGTTTCTTCACTCTGCTGTAGTTCACATCTACATTCCTCCTTCACTGCTCTTTCATTGACTTGCTAGTATTAGTTTCTTCACTCTGCTGTAGTTCACATCTACATTCCTCCTTCACTACTCTTTCATTGACTTGCTAGTATTAGTTTCTTCACTCTGCTGTAGTTCACATCTACATTCCTCCTTCACTACTCTTTCATTGACTTGCTAGTATTAGTTTCTTCACTCTGCTGTAGTTCACATCTACATTCCTCCTTCACTGCTCTTTCATTGACTTGCTAGTATTAGTTTCTTCACTCTGCTGTAGTTCACATCTACATTCCTCCTTCACTACTCTTTCATTGACTTGCTAGTATTAGTTTCTTCACTCTGCTGTAGTTCACATCTACATTCCTCCTTCACTACTCTTTCATTGACTTGCTAGTATTAGTTTCTTCACTCTGCTGTAGTTCACATCTACATTCCTCCTTCACTACTCTTTCATTGACTTGCTAGTATTAGTTTCTTCACTCTGCTGTAGTTCACATCTACATTCCTCCTTCACTACTCTTTCATTGAATTGCTAGTATTAGTTTCTTCACTCTGCTGTAGTTCACATCTACATTCCTCCTTCACTACTCTTTCATTGACTTGCTAGTATTAGTTTCTTCACTCTGCTGTAGTTCACATCTACATTCCTCCTTCACTACTCTTTCATTGACTTGCTAGTATTAGTTTCTTCACTCTGCTGTAGTTCACATCTACATTCCTCCTTCACTACTCTTTCATTGACTTGCTAGTATTAGTTTCTTCACTCTGCTGTAGTTCACATCTACATTCCTCCTTCACTACTCTTTCATTGAATTGCTAGTATTAGTTTCTTCACTCTGCTGTAGTTCACATCTACATTCCTCCTTCACTACTCTTTCATTGACTTGCTAGTATTAGTTTCTTCACTCTGCTGTAGTTCACATCTACATTCCTCCTTCACTACTCTTTCATTGAATTGCTAGTATTAGTTTCTTCACTCTGCTGTAGTTCACATCTACATTCCTCCTTCACTGCTCTTTCATTGAATTGCTAGTATTAGTTTCTTCACTCTGCTGTAGTTCACATCTACATTCCTCCTTCACTACTCTTTCATTGAATTGCTAGTATTAGTTTCTTCACTCTGCTGTAGTTCACATCTACATTCCTCCTTCACTACTCTTTCATTGACTTGCTAGTATTAGTTTCTTCACTCTGCTGTAGTTCACATCTACATTCCTCCTTCACTACTCTTTCATTGAATTGCTAGTATTAGTTTCTTCACTCTGCTGTAGTTCACATCTACATTCCTCCTTCACTGCTCTTTCATTGACTTGCTAGTATTAGTTTCTTCACTCTGCTGTAGTTCACATCTACATTCCTCCTTCACTGCTCTTTCATTGACTTGCTAGTATTAGTTTCTTCACTCTGCTGTAGTTCACATCTACATTCCTCCTTCACTGCTCTTTCATTGAATTGCTAGTATTAGTTTCTTCACTCTGCTGTAGTTCACATCTACATTCCTCCTTCACTGCTCTTTCATTGACTTGCTAGTATTAGTTTCTCACTCTGCTGTAGTTCACATCTACATTCCTCCTTCACTACTCTTTCATTGACTTGCTAGTATTAGTTTCTTCACTCTGCTGTAGTTCACATCTACATTCCTCCTTCACTGCTCTTTCATTGACTTGCTAGTATTAGTTTCTTCACTCTGCTGTAGTTCACATCTACATTCCTCCTTCACTACTCTTTCATTGAATTGCTAGTATTAGTTTCTTCACTCTGCTGTAGTTCACATCTACATTCCTCCTTCACTGCTCTTTCATTGACTTGCTAGTATTAGTTTCTTCACTCTGCTGTAGTTCACATCTACATTCCTCCTTCACTACTCTTTCATTGAATTGCTAGTATTAGTTTCTTCACTCTGCTGTAGTTCACATCTACATTCCTCCTTCACTGCTCTTTCATTGACTTGCTAGTATTAGTTTCTTCACTCTGCTGTAGTTCACATCTACATTCCTCCTTCACTACTCTTTCATTGACTTGCTAGTATTAGTTTCTTCACTCTGCTGTAGTTCACATCTACATTCCTCCTTCACTACTCTTTCATTGACTTGCTAGTATTAGTTTCTTCACTCTGCTGTAGTTCACATCTACATTCCTCCTTCACTACTCTTTCATTGACTTGCTAGTATTAGTTTCTTCACTCTGCTGTAGTTCACATCTACATTCCTCCTTCACTGCTCTTTCATTGAATTGCTAGTATTAGTTTCTTCACTCTGCTGTAGTTCACATCTACATTCCTCCTTCACTGCTCTTTCATTGACTTGCTAGTATTAGTTTCTTCACTCTGCTGTAGTTCACATCTACATTCCTCCTTCACTACTCTTTCATTGACTTGCTAGTATTAGTTTCTTCACTCTGCTGTAGTTCACATCTACATTCCTCCTTCACTACTCTTTCATTGACTTGCTAGTATTAGTTTCTTCACTCTGCTGTAGTTCACATCTACATTCCTCCTTCACTGCTCTTTCATTGACTTGCTAGTATTAGTTTCTTCACTCTGCTGTAGTTCACATCTACATTCCTCCTTCACTACTCTTTCATTGACTTGCTAGTATTAGTTTCTTCACTCTGCTGTAGTTCACATCTACATTCCTCCTTCACTGCTCTTTCATTGACTTGCTAGTATTAGTTTCTTCACTCTGCTGTAGTTCACATCTACATTCCTCCTTCACTACTCTTTCATTGACTTGCTAGTATTAGTTTCTTCACTCTGCTGTAGTTCACATCTACATTCCTCCTTCACTACTCTTTCATTGACTTGCTAGTATTAGTTTCTTCACTCTGCTGTAGTTCACATCTACATTCCTCCTTCACTGCTCTTTCATTGAATTGCTAGTATTAGTTTCTTCACTCTGCTGTAGTTCACATCTACATTCCTCCTTCACTACTCTTTCATTGACTTGCTAGTATTAGTTTCTTCACTCTGCTGTAGTTCACATCTACATTCCTCCTTCACTGCTCTTTCATTGACTTGCTAGTATTAGTTTCTTCACTCTGCTGTAGTTCACATCTACATTCCTCCTTCACTGCTCTTTCATTGAATTGCTAGTATTAGTTTCTTCACTCTGCTGTAGTTCACATCTACATTCCTCCTTCACTACTCTTTCATTGACTTGCTAGTATTAGTTTCTTCACTCTGCTGTAGTTCACATCTACATTCCTCCTTCACTACTCTTTCATTGAATTGCTAGTATTAGTTTCTTCACTCTGCTGTAGTTCACATCTACATTCCTCCTTCACTACTCTTTCATTGACTTGCTAGTATTAGTTTCTTCACTCTGCTGTAGTTCACATCTACATTCCTCCTTCACTACTCTTTCATTGACTTGCTAGTATTAGTTTCTTCACTCTGCTGTAGTTCACATCTACATTCCTCCTTCACTGCTCTTTCATTGAATTGCTAGTATTAGTTTCTTCACTCTGCTGTAGTTCACATCTACATTCCTCCTTCACTACTCTTTCATTGAATTGCTAGTATTAGTTTCTTCACTCTGCTGTAGTTCACATCTACATTCCTCCTTCACTGCTCTTTCATTGACTTGCTAGTATTAGTTTCTTCACTCTGCTGTAGTTCACATCTACATTCCTCCTTCACTACTCTTTCATTGACTTGCTAGTATTAGTTTCTTCACTCTGCTGTAGTTCACATCTACATTCCTCCTTCACTACTCTTTCATTGAATTGCTAGTATTAGTTTCTTCACTCTGCTGTAGTTCACATCTACATTCCTCCTTCACTACTCTTTCATTGAATTGCTAGTATTAGTTTCTTCACTCTGCTGTAGTTCACATCTACATTCCTCCTTCACTACTCTTTCATTGACTTGCTAGTATTAGTTTCTTCACTCTGCTGTAGTTCACATCTACATTCCTCCTTCACTACTCTTTCATTGAATTGCTAGTATTAGTTTCTTCACTCTGCTGTAGTTCACATCTACATTCCTCCTTCACTACTCTTTCATTGACTTGCTAGTATTAGTTTCTTCACTCTGCTGTAGTTCACATCTACATTCCTCCTTCACTACTCTTTCATTGAATTGCTAGTATTAGTTTCTTCACTCTGCTGTAGTTCACATCTACATTCCTCCTTCACTGCTCTTTCATTGACTTGCTAGTATTAGTTTCTTCACTCTGCTGTAGTTCACATCTACATTCCTCCTTCACTACTCTTTCATTGACTTGCTAGTATTAGTTTCTTCACTCTGCTGTAGTTCACATCTACATTCCTCCTTCACTGCTCTTTCATTGACTTGCTAGTATTAGTTTCTTCACTCTGCTGTAGTTCACATCTACATTCCTCCTTCACTACTCTTTCATTGAATTGCTAGTATTAGTTTCTTCACTCTGCTGTAGTTCACATCTACATTCCTCCTTCACTACTCTTTCATTGAATTGCTAGTATTAGTTTCTTCACTCTGCTGTAGTTCACATCTACATTCCTCCTTCACTACTCTTTCATTGAATTGCTAGTATTAGTTTCTTCACTCTGCTGTAGTTCACATCTACATTCCTCCTTCACTGCTCTTTCATTGACTTGCTAGTATTAGTTTCTCACTCTGCTGTAGTTCACATCTACATTCCTCCTTCACTGCTCTTTCATTGACTTGCTAGTATTAGTTTCTCACTCTGCTGTAGTTCACATCTACATTCCTCCTTCACTGCTCTTTCATTGACTTGCTAGTATTAGTTTCTCACTCTGCTGTAGTTCACATCTACATTCCTCCTTCACTGCTCTTTCATTGACTTGCTAGTATTAGTTTCTCACTCTGCTGTAGTTCACATCTACATTCCTCCTTCACTACTCTTTCATTGACTTGCTAGTATTAGTTTCTCACTCTGCTGTAGTTCACATCTACATTCCTCCTTCACTGCTCTTTCATTGACTTGCTAGTATTAGTTTCTCACTCTGCTGTAGTTCACATCTACATTCCTCCTTCACTGCTCTTTCATTGACTTGCTAGTATTAGTTTCTTCACTCTGCTGTAGTTCACATCTACATTCCTCCTTCACTACTCTTTCATTGACTTGCTAGTATTAGTTTCTTCACTCTGCTGTAGTTCACATCTACATTCCTCCTTCACTACTCTTTCATTGAATTGCTAGTATTAGTTTCTTCACTCTGCTGTAGTTCACATCTACATTCCTCCTTCACTACTCTTTCATTGAATTGCTAGTATTAGTTTCTTCACTCTGCTGTAGTTCACATCTACATTCCTCCTTCACTACTCTTTCATTGAATTGCTAGTATTAGTTTCTTCACTCTGCTGTAGTTCACATCTACATTCCTCCTTCACTGCTCTTTCATTGACTTGCTAGTATTAGTTTCTTCACTCTGCTGTAGTTCACATCTACATTCCTCCTTCACTGCTCTTTCATTGAATTGCTAGTATTAGTTTCTTCACTCTGCTGTAGTTCACATCTACATTCCTCCTTCACTGCTCTTTCATTGACTTGCTAGTATTAGTTTCTCACTCTGCTGTAGTTCACATCTACATTCCTCCTTCACTACTCTTTCATTGACTTGCTAGTATTAGTTTCTTCACTCTGCTGTAGTTCACATCTACATTCCTCCTTCACTGCTCTTTCATTGACTTGCTAGTATTAGTTTCTCACTCTGCTGTAGTTCACATCTACATTCCTCCTTCACTGCTCTTTCATTGACTTGCTAGTATTAGTTTCTCACTCTGCTGTAGTTCACATCTACATTCCTCCTTCACTGCTCTTTCATTGACTTGCTAGTATTAGTTTCTCACTCTGCTGTAGTTCACATCTACATTCCTCCTTCACTACTGCTCTTTCATTGACTTGCTAGTATTAGTTTCTCACTCTGCTGTAGTTCACATCTACATTCCTCCTTCACTACTCTTTCATTGACTTGCTAGTATTAGTTTCTTCACTCTGCTGTAGTTCACATCTACATTCCTCCTTCACTACTCTTTCATTGACTTGCTAGTATTAGTTTCTTCACTCTGCTGTAGTTCACATCTACATTCCTCCTTCACTGCTCTTTCATTGACTTGCTAGTATTAGTTTCTTCACTCTGCTGTAGTTCACATCTACATTCCTCCTTCACTACTCTTTCATTGACTTGCTAGTATTAGTTTCTTCACTCTGCTGTAGTTCACATCTACATTCCTCCTTCACTACTCTTTCATTGACTTGCTAGTATTAGTTTCTTCACTCTGCTGTAGTTCACATCTACATTCCTCCTTCACTGCTCTTTCATTGAATTGCTAGTATTAGTTTCTTCACTCTGCTGTAGTTCACATCTACATTCCTCCTTCACTACTCTTTCATTGAATTGCTAGTATTAGTTTCTTCACTCTGCTGTAGTTCACATCTACATTCCTCCTTCACTACTCTTTCATTGAATTGCTAGTATTAGTTTCTTCACTCTGCTGTAGTTCACATCTACATTCCTCCTTCACTGCTCTTTCATTGAATTGCTAGTATTAGTTTCTTCACTCTGCTGTAGTTCACATCTACATTCCTCCTTCACTGCTCTTTCATTGAATTGCTAGTATTAGTTTCTTCACTCTGCTGTAGTTCACATCTACATTCCTCCTTCACTGCTCTTTCATTGAATTGCTAGTATTAGTTTCTTCACTCTGCTGTAGTTCACATCTACATTCCTCCTTCACTACTCTTTCATTGAATTGCTAGTATTAGTTTCTTCACTCTGCTGTAGTTCACATCTACATTCCTCCTTCACTACTCTTTCATTGAATTGCTAGTATTAGTTTCTTCACTCTGCTGTAGTTCACATCTACATTCCTCCTTCACTACTCTTTCATTGACTTGCTAGTATTAGTTTCTTCACTCTGCTGTAGTTCACATCTACATTCCTCCTTCACTACTCTTTCATTGAATTGCTAGTATTAGTTTCTTCACTCTGCTGTAGTTCACATCTACATTCCTCCTTCACTACTCTTTCATTGAATTGCTAGTATTAGTTTCTTCACTCTGCTGTAGTTCACATCTACATTCCTCCTTCACTACTCTTTCATTGACTTGCTAGTATTAGTTTCTTCACTCTGCTGTAGTTCACATCTACATTCCTCCTTCACTACTCTTTCATTGAATTGCTAGTATTAGTTTCTTCACTCTGCTGTAGTTCACATCTACATTCCTCCTTCACTGCTCTTTCATTGACTTGCTAGTATTAGTTTCTTCACTCTGCTGTAGTTCACATCTACATTCCTCCTTCACTACTCTTTCATTGACTTGCTAGTATTAGTTTCTTCACTCTGCTGTAGTTCACATCTACATTCCTCCTTCACTACTCTTTCATTGAATTGCTAGTATTAGTTTCTTCACTCTGCTGTAGTTCACATCTACATTCCTCCTTCACTACTCTTTCATTGAATTGCTAGTATTAGTTTCTTCACTCTGCTGTAGTTCACATCTACATTCCTCCTTCACTACTCTTTCATTGAATTGCTAGTATTAGTTTCTTCACTCTGCTGTAGTTCACATCTACATTCCTCCTTCACTACTCTTTCATTGACTTGCTAGTATTAGTTTCTTCACTCACTGTTTGCTCTTTGTTTCTTAATGCTATCATCATCATCTACCTACGTCAAGCATGGACAGTGCTAAGATACTGGTACTCTTCATTGTTAGTATTCTCCCCACATACCTCTCAAATATCTAGAATTTCACAGAATGTCCACGTTTGCCTCATATTTTTGGTATGTTCCTCATAAAAGTTTTCTGACAAACCACTGAGGGATAAAGCCATTAAATTATGACAGACATTGAGTTTCAGACTTCATATCCTTCATAAAATGTATGCTAAAACAAATCCTGTTATTCTAGCAACTTTCTAAGTTTACAATAATATTTAAAATTTGTCCCTGTTTTGGGCCTTTGTTCCCCCATTGTTTTTGGCTTTGTCCAGATTTCTTGTGCTTAGAGGTTGAGAGGTATGATTCTCCATCATTGTTTACCTATCCTAAAAAAGCTACCCACCACATTCCTTTTTTACCACTATTATTCCTCACACCAATAATAGTATCATCTTTGCATACATTCAAACAAAGCCCTCTCTACTTGAACTTTCTCCCCAAATAAATTATCTTATAGCCACTCAATCAAACGTCTTAGTTTCATACCTTTCAACCTCTTAGCACAAGAAATCTGCACAGACGCTAAAATAATGATGTGACAAAGGCCCAAAACTAGGTACAGTTTTTAAATATTGCTCTTATAAACTATAGTTGCTAGAATAACATGATTTGTGTTAGCATATATTTTCTGAAAGACATAAATCCTGAAACTCAAATATATATTATTATTTAGCGACTTTAATTCTCTGTGATTTTCCAGAAAACCACAAATTTTATGAGGAACAGTCCAAAAATATGAGGCAAAAATCTGGACATTTGAGAGCTATACTTAGTTTATACTCCCCAATCTCATAATTGTATGTACAAATTATTGTAATAAATTTTCCCATTTTACATATGTTTTCCTTTATATATATATATATATATATATATATATATATATATATATATATATATATATATATATATATATATATATATATAATATGTTAGGCATTATTATTAAGCATTGTTGGAGCTTTTCTTCCCGGGTCTCCACTGAAAATGGGTTTCTGACACAGCCGGACTTTCCTGGTCACCAAATGTCAATAAAGAAATATATAAATAAATAAAAATAAAGTCATGAAGATAATGACTGTTTTCCTAGTCTTCTAAAAGCAAGTGATACAGAACAAACCCTAGCACAACACCTGAAACATTCAATCTCACCAGACCCCTTAAGACCCTCACTGTGACGTATATGAATGCAATCTGCATAAACAACAATTACATAATGCTGAATTAATTGTATTATAAAATGCTGGTTTAAGAATGACTTATGGCTACCTAATCGTTCATAGGTTCATACTAAGCTAACTGCCCTTGCAAGCCATTTTAAGCCTAGCCAATTATCCCTTGTGAGATTCAAACGCTGCACCTTGTGTTTGTAAGGCAAACACCTTAGTCATTAAGCCACCCTCCCAACCCCTATTCAAATTACATTTACAATATTTACTGGCACTAGTCCAGGCATAAGAAATGGAGGGAGAATTTGTTTGTTATCAGTAATAATGCAAACCTATACACCAAGATCATGGTATAAAGTAACAGCAAACCTTAAAAGATACTTACTCAAAATTTTACTTGGAAGTCACACAAAAATATTTATTGCAGTTGTTTGTATCTGATCCCCACTTCACTTAGTCAGACTCAGGTTATACTTAACATAGTATCTGAGTACTTCAGGCACAAAAAAAAGCAAAACTACTCTGATACCTACATGGTCTCTGACAGTACAAGAATAAATCCTACAACCAGTCATAGCTCCACCATAGTTGGCATCCTAACATACCAGGCAAGCTCAGTCTTTAAACATTCTTAACAATTCAGTAGGTGTCATTCTAACTAACAGCTTTTCAGCACTAGGAATGCATGAAAAGTTGCACAATAAGCGCAAATACAAACATAACAACAAATGATGCTAATGTATATTTGACAGTTCCAAACTTTAATCCTTAAACAACTCAGAAGTGAAGCTGAATACAGCACTAAACCAGTTTGGACTAAAGTATAGGCTTCCTCAGTAGTACTGTTAACATCCTCCCCAGTATAGTTAGTAACAGTCTCCCAAATTCAATTACTGGTCGTAACCCAATGTATTAGGTTGTCACTGAAAGCACCCTGGAATTCATTTAAGCTTATCACTGAGAACATCACAAAGGGTTATAAGATGTCCTACTTAGTGAAGTAAGTAAACTACAATAAATGGACTACAGTATACTATATGAATGAACTGACCCAACCTCAACTCTGTCCACATTTTACAACCTCACAACTCCAATACAAGACAATCTGTACCATTTAAAAAAACTTGGATTACAAGGTAAATAAATCCCATGGATCACCAAGGAAGTGGCCAATCTCATTAAATGTAAAGATCTTGTTTGGTATAACCGTAATATTGATCCTGATGATAATAACTCTTACTGCCAGGTAAAGAGACAGGCTAGAATTTATACTAATGTACCAAATGTTAAATATCTCCAACAACTCTAAACAACTTAGTTATGACAATCAGAGCAGCTTCTACACTGAACCAAAACTGTGTCTAACAGCAACATGTTCTAAAATGCTGTCAAAAAAACAACCTCTCAAAATCAGTTTTGAATGACATAAAATGCAATACCTTTTGTCCCACCCTCACACAACACAGTTTTTGTTAACACCACCCTTTATGTCACAGTTCTCTTATGCATAAACTATTTGAAAGCCCATCTTTATAGTTTAAAGCTATCAAGAAATCTCAAGGTAAAGAACTTACAGACAAGACTAATTACATTTTATAACCCTAACGTTCATACCATTCATCCAAAAATTCCACAACTAGGCCCAAAATGTTTTCCTAAAACGTTTTCTTCAGTATACATCCTCTGTCTAACTATTAAATCGGTACTTGACAGCTTTAAGCATACCCTTATTATTCCACTCCCCACTGCTACTTTCCAAGTTTATAAATGATGCCAAATCCATAGTTACCACTAGACAGGCAAAACTCAACATACCACTTCCAATGCACTATAGAATTATCTTTTTTTTCACAACTTGTATCTGCCCACCATAGGTTAGGTAATAGCTGCAAGAAAGTCCAGTATTTTATTTTATTTTAATCTATGCCATACTGAATGGTTAGCCAGTGCATCTAAAACGTTTACAAGCAGGTTCCCTCTTTTAAGATTTTTTTTTTTTTGTTGAAGGTAGTAATGTAGCTACAGGAGAATAAAAGTTACAGACCAATAATGGTTATTGTGGACATAAATATTCTAGATGAGCAGGTTCCTATCTTGACTATGAGATGAAGAAGAAGGTTACTGGCCTTGAGCGCAAAAGGTATTCATTTATTTAGGATGAGAATTCACCAGAAAGAACCAAATCCTAGATGTGGTAATAACCAAGCCTAAAGGTGATCTGATATGTTGAGACAAATGAAATCTTAGCCAGCAGACATCACGTCACTCTGTGGTTTAGAGTGGGGAAGAATATGAAGTCAAGGACAGAGACTTTATGTGGGTATCTGGCAAGCAAATTATGCAGAGCTAGGGAAACGAGTGTAAAGGGGCAAAGGTACCGAACGCAAACTGAACAAGCAGATAAGCTCTGTCCATAGGTTAGAGATGAAGTGCAAAGGGCTATAGGAGCAGGGCTGAAGAAACACGAAAAAGGAAGAAGAGAAGAGAAGAGAAACAATTTGGGTAGACAATTATGATAAAAGTGGGGTCATACAGGAAGGAAGGAAGGAGGAAATAAGGGGAATATTAAATGACGCATTCTGCAAGGAGGCAAGCAAAAGAGTTACAACAGAAGTGAAATCAGTAAAGGTGCAATTGTAATGGGAATGAATGGAAGTGCCAGGAAGGGGATTAATGACTTTTTAGGTATAGATCAGATAGACACAAGGAAGATACAGTCCTCAGTCAAAGTAAGGATAGAAAGCATGTCAGAAATCATGATGACACGAATGAGATGCTGAATGAATAGTTCATTTCAACATTCAACAAAAGGAAGGAAGATGCCTTTCGGGGGGGGGGTACAGCATAAGGAAAGCAGTAGGCAGAGAGAAGTAGAAGGGAGAACATGTGGATTGAGAACTGGCTGTCCTATGGAAGGGCAAGACACATGGACAGATGGACTTCCCTCTGAGATACTCAAACACAGCTGAATTGTTTTTCAATTATTTAATGGAGTGGCTCTTCAGGATAGTAAAAAACTGGACCGGAGCATTGGTGACTTCTCTAACAGATCTTTTCAACAGGTCACTCTCCAGTGGAAACAGCGAATGCTCTTATGTCGAACTGAAAAAATGAAACCACAAAATGTCGAATGCACGGAACAGCGATGTTTTTCCCATACACCCCCAACTTAAATATACCAACTCCAAGATCACACCACAGTGGAGGAAATGGCAAAGTCCCGAGAATGGCCCAGCGATTTTTTTGTCTAGGAAAAAAAATTGCTGTTCCGGCCGTTCGATATTATGTGGTTTTGCTTTGTTGTTTCAGCTTGACATAAGAGCGTTCGCTGTTTTCAGCTTTCACTCTTCTAATATAGACCCTGGAGAACAGCTATGAAACTGAAAGATGGTGCTTGTAGTTACCCTGCTTAAAGGAGTAAGTAAAGAGAACTCAGAAAACTACAGTTTAGAAAGTCTAATATTGATGGTTGTGAAGGTCATAGAAAAAATACACTAAGGGGAAATCAGTTCCTTTCTTGTAAGACATAAACCTTCAGGATAGCAACTATTATGGGTCAATGCCCAGAAGGAACTGTCAGTCAATCTTTATCCAGTTTTATTACTGGATGACAATGGAACTGTACAAGGAAGCACTTGACAAATTACTCTTTCTTTCTGGACTTCTTAGAGCCTTCAGCATGATTCTGCGTGGATGGAATTTAGACAAACTACAACAGGTGGGGCAGAAATTACAGCCACAGTAGAGGTTTTGCTGAAGAATAGAAAACAGATGATGGGGACTGGTGAGAATGGATAACTTCATGCCCAAGTGAGACTAGCAGTACAGTCCTACAGAGTCTATTCTGGGCTGTATGATCTTCATTCTGTTCATTTCAAAGATATCCAATGGGGAAAAAAGCAAACTAGACACCATTGCAGATGAGACAAAGACAGGGACCACAGCAGAGGAAGAGCAGTGAAGCATTAAGAAGACTTTGGAAAGAGTGGCCAGGTATGCAGAAACGTTCATCACAGGAAATGACCGCAACATCTTAGGCAAAATGTATCAGATGGGGAGTAGAACTAAAGGTGACGGAGAGGAAGAAGACAAACAGGTAAAGACTTGTCCATGATGAATAATGTGAGGTGATGTTAGCAAATAGGGCAGTGGGTATAATATCAGGGGGGCAGAGTCCAGAAGTAAGGAAGTAATACTCTCAGTCACCTTAGTGAAAACACACCTTGAATATTGCAGGCAGTTTTTCAGGTCTTGAAGTGAAGTTAGGCATATGAAAGGGATCACTATATGGGTTAGAGATATGAAGATAAAAAGCTATGAACAAGAACTAAGAAAGCTAAAACTATTTTTGTTTGAAACCATGTGAGGTAAAGGAGCCAATATATTGGTTTACAAAATAATGTCAAGGAGTTATGAAAGGAATCAACTGTGGTCACTTCCATGCTGTATCTGGCATAACAGAAACAACGTAAGGAGGTGCTAGTTTCAAAAATTCTTCCCATTGATGGAAATGATGCCATAAAGATACTTAATAACATTTCATCCTACTGAAGACCAAAAGACTGATTCATCTGTTACAAAGGACAGATTTTTTTCATTATTGTGACTATAAAAGGAATCGGCCACAAGAGTCTGTGCATGTATATGTGTCTGAACCAAGTTATGCAGCTAAAGACTACATTTACAGACTTGTAAGATGGATTGCTGATAGACAAAATACTCTGTGGAATAATAAATGAAAAAGAAGCAAATATTCCTCAAACTCTTGAGTTATCTTTTGAGAAAGCTGTGAATACATGTAGAGCATCAGAATAAAACAAACAAACAAACAAAAAACAAACAAGAGAGCTTGTAGAGGATCTAAATGTATATAAAATGAAAATGAAAATGAAATGAAAATCCAATAAAAGTAAGAATGAGTCTGCTGGGGCAAAGTAAAATATCAGGCAGACTGTAAGTCCCAGTCAAGAAAAAAGGACTAGTAAACTATTAGGTCATGATGGTGTTAAAAATAAAAGAGAACTAAGCAGAAGCCACATTGTTCTGGATGCGGTTACCTGCATGAGAGCAAGCTGTTTTCAACACAAAACAAGGAATGTAGAAATTGTGGACTGTCAATTCATCCAAAATGTGCAAGAATAATAGGATGAAGTAAAGGAAGAGAAAGGCTTTGCAAGGGACTGATGCAAATAAATACACTAACTGCTCAGTTGCTAACTCACACAAACCAGAGCAAAGGAAATAATTGCATCTGACTGTAATTGATCTGTTTGCTGTTTTTCCATTTCTACAGAAGGTATTGAAATAGAGTAGTGTTTTCATTTAAAGAAACACTTAACTGAGTGTCTGTCTATTAATGGCAAACATATTAGTTTTAAGCTTGATACCAGTGCATTGTGTAATGCCCTACACGAGACTGTATTCAGAGACCCTTGGACTTGAAAACCACTGAAAAAAGGCTATAAAGCTACACTTACAGCTTACTGTGGCCACAAATTAAAACTGTATTGTGATTAAACCAGCTGTTGCTGTATTGCCTATAGGGTCAGAACATAGATGATTATGAGAAAAGATATGCTTAGATAGAAAAAGAGCTTTTGGCTATCATTTATGGATGTGACAAAGCCTCCCTGCCCACCTTACTTGTGTGCTAACCTTAACTGTAACCCTAAACATACCTCTGCCCCTAATCTTAACCCTGCACATTACATTACTAAAAACACTTTCCATAACAGTATCACTAACAAGATGACACTTGATGTTAATTTTGGAGCTGGGGTTTACAGATATAAGGCTTTTTTTTAGTTGGAGAGAAGTATTCAATGTTTTTTACACTACAAGGCAGTGTGCAGTGAGTTAGATCACCACTTGCACATCTGCACAGGAAATAATTTGCAGATTAAATCAGACAATCTCTTACATGCTCATTAGACAAACAGTTCACACATCTGCAAGTCTTGATTCACACTTTCATAAAAACAGATTCATGAAGCACATAATTCAGACATTCATGTTTTATAGTCCATTATGACAATGAAGCAAAACTTGATGTGCAGTGATCCTGAAGAAATCAAATGAAAGCAAGGATGTCTAATGTTTCATTTCATATATTTGAGCAGAATACTAATTTGCTTACATGACCTTTTTTGTATTCTGGGTCAGTATAATATAAAAATATAGCTGGACATTTTACCAGTTATTAATTTACCAACACTAGTCCCAGCTGCCTTGAGACATAACACAGAGAAAAATAATGCAGTTTGGATAAGGGAATGTGAGCCAAGTACATGGGTGAAATGTATGGTGATAGTACTTATATCAGACAAGACCAGAATATGTATTGATCTACAAGACTTGAATAAACCATTTCTGAGACACCACTACTCACTCAGGACAGTTGGAGAAGTTGTGGCCTTGATTCCCAGAACAAAGTATTTCACAGTGCTTGATGTTAGATAGACTACAGGCAAATCAAATTTGACTCTGCTGTTTTAGAACTGTGTATATTTAATAATCCACTAGAAAGTTACAAATTGATGAGAATGTCATTTGGAATGTTATCAGCACCACAGTTTTTTTTTAGAGAGCTGTGACACAACTCTGAGGTATGGAAGTGTTTCTGAGATTAAAGAACCATGTACACTATGCTACTATAATGTGATTATACCAATTGTTGTATTGCATACAGGTTCAGAGCATTGACTGATTTTGAGAGGAGATATGCTCAGATAGAAAAATACTTTTTGGCTATTGTTTATGGATGTGACAAAGCCCCCTGCCCATCTTAACTCATGTGTGCCAACCCTAATTTTAACTCTAACCCCCACCTCTTCTTTTAGCCTTAACTCTACACATTACATTACTAAAAACCCTTTCCCTAACAGTATTACTACCACAGTGACACATGATCTCATTTTTGTAGCTGGGTTTACAGATATAGGGCTTCCTTAGTTGGAGAAAAGTATTCAATGTTTTGTGATTCTCTCTTATGAGTCAGTCAGTGTTTTGTGATTCACTTTGTTTTGCTCTACCATTTGTAATTCTTTCTTTTGAGATTTCTACTTTTCATGACATAGTATGTATATATATATATGGATTCACTTCATAACACTGAAACTTCAAAATACTGAAAATGTCCATATATATATGTATATATATATATATATATATATATATATATTTATTTATATTAATTTTGCTGTTGGTTATTTTACTTGTTTAATTCAGTTTTTATGCCAGTTATGTCCTCTTTGTTTCCTCTTTAATTATTTTGCCATTATTTTCACTAAATTGTGTTCTTTGCTCTTCCTTTTATTTAAATAAAAGAATCCATAGGATATATTTCAATGAAGTTAAAGTAAGTTATTATAAGAGTATTTATGAAATGAAATCTTACTAATTCATCAAAATAGTTTAAATATTGGTATGAACATACTGAAATTACCAGTCTTTTTACATAAAATTAAATCAAAACAGAACATTTTATTGTATCATTTCAAAGTCATTTTTAAGTCTGAGAATAATATATTTGTATAGACCTCAAATATTTTAACCTAGTATAACCATCATAATGGGAAACTAGTTAGTGTCCCAACTTTAAACAATTTTCTCTTATTTATCACTTAAAACCAATAACTATTTTGTCCCTAGATAGTTATATTCTTTTCATCTAAAACAAGCAGCTACCAATCATTTAATCATGTTATATCTGTACAATCTAAAAACAAACATAAAACTTTTCATTATTATATCTCACTGCAGCACTGCAGTCTACCATTTTTGCAAAGTGAAGTATTATACATCATATTATAAAGGTTTCTGTTGTTTTACACTTACAAATATCTGGGTGACTGCATTTGTTACATGTAGATTATTTACATATCTAGTCATATGGTTATGTGATTAACCATGGTATATCTCTTTATACTAGTTGGAAATAATAATGTGTGTAACTCCCCATATTACCCCTTACAGAAAAAAGGTGACATAAATATTAAAGAACTATGAAAAATACAGTTATTGAATAACTAGATTGTAATAATCTGCATATAATTTATACAGCACAAAATATGTGTAGAACATTAATATGTAGTTTATATTTTCAAACTAATGAAAAAAATGAAGAAATAAAGCATCTAGTATAAGTGTATTACTGAGATATTTTCTATTAATTTAATTAATTATCTCAAGTAAACACTTAATGAGCCTGAATGGTAAGCAGATGTTATTATCTTATCTGCTCATTTGCATACGTTTACTCAGGGGTTCAGTATTATAACACATTCATCTTAACTAACAAACACAGGAAGTTTATAATATCTCAGTTTCACCGTATTATTTAAGGCAATTAATTAACTTACTCCTCAAATCTATAAGAGTTCTTGCTGTTGTCTATTGCATTCTTCCTCCTCTTTCATTTTTTACTTACCTTATATTTTGCAGCTAGTTCTTATTCTGCATAACTGAGACAACTTTACAGTTACAGATCTGAATACACTATAAGAAAGACATTCCTGTAGGCATCAATAAATTGCATCGGCACACTGAACCGCAATTAAAATAAATGCCCTACATCTGTCCTCTTGAATCTTACAAATATGTCAAATCACTAAATATGGCAAAACTCCTGTAACATGTTCATTGTATCTAAACTAATGACATATTAAATGATTTGATAATCTTGCTATTCCAGTGGCAGTATATTTATGCTTCACCATACATTTTAAAGTACAATCACACTTCCTTTGAAGCACTACTCAGTTCTTTAATTCAAATTTCCAACTTCTGTTGCTCTAAGAGTAAATACAACTCAAAGAACAAATTTGTATGTGTAGAGCTATCCTCACATTCATGGATGCCAATAAATGTTTACAGTGTCTTCTACATCTGGCATCTAACATATAGAACATAACAAGAACCAGTCTTCCAGTAAAACAGGAATTCATGGTATTAAAAGTCAAGTTACTCGTTTACAAGGTTAATATACTTTCAACTCCGTACATGCTTTAGTCTATGTTATACAAGCCATAAGGCTTACCTTTCTTATAAATAGAAACTGAAGCTAAATTTTAATTAGTTCTCCCAACTGATTCAGCATCAGTTGCATTGTCTTCATATGTGCAGAGCCTTTCTTGCTTCTGTTCTCTAGATGAATGATATGCAGTATAGTTTGCATTTCTAACCATGCAAGCAAATAAAATCTTAACCTCCAGAGCACTTGGGTCACTCAATTATAATAGCTTGAGTATAAGATATAATTTAAGTCATAAGCTGACTTTGACAGGTAAAGGTTAACCCCTTCATAACTAAACCAAACAAAGAAAATATTACAATGAGCTCATAAATATTTAAAGAGGATTTAGTATTAACTCATTTTAAAGCAATGTACACTTAAGTCAATTTTGTTGACATATTTTTTTCTGAAATATGTTTTATGGAAAGCATTTTCTATAAAACATCATACATAATCATAAAAAATGTATGTGAACAACACACACTGTTGTGTAAGAATGAAAACACTGGATATATATCAATACAGAAATTTTATATTAGTAAGATATCTATCAGATTTAAACAATGATCAAGGAGAGGACTTTAATCAAATTGAACCCTGTAATAGAAACATGAACTAAGTACAATATCATATAGATAAGGATGAAAATTGCAGCAAGAATGTAGTTACTGTAACTACGTGAGCAATTGAATGAACAGTAACAGGAAACCAGTGATGTTTAAAATGAATCTTGGTGAGCTCTCAGTGATATTTAGCATATTGAACTAATTTAACAATTGTGTGTATTGAAATTATCATTTTTGTGGACAGAAGAGTGTTTGGTTGATAATTATAGTGGTATGGTATGCTAGAATGCATACCAATAAAGTTTTAAAAGTAAGAGTAAAGAAAACCAGAGGATAAGGTTCAAAATATGTGCTTAAATAAATAAAAGACAAACAATATAATATACCTCCTTTGTTTCTTAATAGCTATGCTCTAAAACCGACAAGAATTACTATGTAAATTAAAATGACAGCAATACATTTTCAATACAATTGTTGGAACTCCCAAAGACCCACGTATTGAATTAAATAGATAGTTTTATAAGTCTACATACAACAGAGGCAATCAATTAGTTGCCATAGGTGATGGCTAAGGATTCCCATAATAAAACCAGTATCTTCCACATATTTAGATATGATGATACCAATCTTCAATAAGATTGTTGCAACATTTTTATTTTCCATAGATTTCAAGAAGTGATAATGGCCTTCATTCTCAGCCCCCAATATAAGCAATTATGTGAATAGCAGTATATAATCCACAGACAATGACTGCAGTGTAGCCCCAGGCAAATGAGATAATTGTACATTAAATGCAGAACATTAGCAATGCAGTAGGGACAGCCAAACTAAAGTACATCTATTGGAAAGAACAGCTGATCAGAATGCCAGCAAATCTAGTACTAGAGTTGTGCCTGCAAGCTAATGTATCTCTAAGGAATAAAATCACTTCTGTGACTGAATCCAAAGTGAGTGCACATAAGGATGCCAGAAGAAAAAAAGAGACTTCAGGCAGAAAGAAGAAAATATTAGGAGATATGTTAATGTAAAGAGAAAAGACAAGGAACATTCCTTCCACGAAAGCAAACTGCTATGGTGAAGAATGCGTGTCAATGTAAACACAACACTTTATTTAATTGAGAACCCTAACTCAAAACAAATAGACACTGAGGTGTCGTTGATCAGAGGGAGTAATGGAAGGCATCACCAGGCAGTACTCATTTTTATAGTCTTAACATGGTACTGGTAGTAAAGAAAAGGAATGGGGCTTGTTACAGGATGTGAAACTTTCCCAGCAGCTGAAGGTGTTACTGAGGATTTGACTGGCTGACATATATTAATTTCTGAGATATCCTACAGGACAGCCTGTCAACTCACATATTTAAATTACTTTATGTGTGCACCTCTCACTTAAAAGAACAATTATGTTTTTATTCACTGGCATTTGACAAATGGAATATATACATGTACCTAAGTGGGAAAATGTTGTTCTCCTAATCTAATTGTTCAATTTACAGAATTAAGGAAGTTATGGGTATTGTGAAGTAAAGGTAAATGTGAGTTTGTGTTTATGTCATATTAGACAGACTATGATTAAAGCCATGAAAGTTTAGATCAGTAATGTACAATGCTTAACCAAGAATTGACATAGAACACCAAAAGTTTTTACCATATGGTTAAATTAAAATTCCCTGAGCTATGGAAAGTGTTGGTATACAATTTTCATTGGCTGAAGAATGGCCTAATGGTTAAGGTGCTTGCATTACAAATGCAAGGTGCTGGGTTTGAGTCTCACAAGGGATAATTTGCTAGGCTTGAAATGGCTCACAAGGGCAGTTAGCCTAGTTCTAATCTATGAACCTATAAAGTCTAGGAAGTTGGCTTGATGAATCATATATGAAGATGATATTGCATTTAATAATGTTAGCTTGGGTCTATATTATAACAGCGAATGATCAAAAGATTGAACGCTGTTATATCGAACCCAATACACTGGAAACTAAAAAGAGTGAACTAACAGAACAGCAATTTTTTTCTCAGGGAAAAAAAATCGCTGTTCCCCAAAAAAAAAAAAAAAAAAAAAAACACACACTAAGCATTATTTTAAGTGGGGGGCTTTGCCCCCACACCCCCCTACTTAAATATACCAACTCTGAGATCACACTACAGTGCTGAAAATGGCAAAGTGATGGAAGCGGGTAAGCAACTTCTTTCCCAGGAAAAGAATTTGCTTGTATGCCGCTTTGTCATTTTGCGTTTTCGATATTTGAAGTTCGACCAAGATACATTCAACAGAATGTGTCTTCGGTCTTCTGATAGGAACCCGTTAGCTTATTAAATAAATTATAATCTTTGGAAATGGCTGTAGAAAGATTTGAACCTAATGCCAATAATTAAAAAAGAAATAATGTAGTATGTTGAATGCAACTCAGAGACTCTACAGCTGACCCTTTAAGTATTTTCAAAAGGTGTGGTGTCTCAATCTCAAAAATAAAATCCTTTTTGAAACAGAAAAAAGTGACTCAGTACTCCATCTATGTCACCGGGGGGGGGGGGGATCTTCAGCTCATAACCCATCACCAGATACCCATACTGGATTACTTATGCAGGCAAAGTAGTTTTCCCCATAGACTTAAACTAGAATTCCCTGACTTATGGAATGTGTTGGTTCATAAAAATAGGTTCATAGATTACTACTCGGCTAACTAGCCTTGTGGGCCATTTTAAGCCTAACCAATTACCCCAAATAAGAGTATAACCTTGTACCTTGTGTCCATAAGGTAAACACCTTAACCATTATACAAAATCTGGTGTGTGATTGTCATTGGTCAAAGAACAAATCAGCATGTGAAGTCCAGGAAGTGGGCTTGATAAATTATACATGAATTTCATTATGCAGTTATTTTCTTTTCCATTGGCTAGGATATGTTCCATTTATGTATAGGTGAATTTGACCACAAAGATACCTTTTCAGTTATGACCTTCTCATAGGTTCATAGGGTCTATATTACATAGTTGAACAAGCAGAATTTCAACTAACTTTTAATCTACGCATATGTGTCGAAGCTGCATTTCAGTGAACGGCCAAATCATCGATTTCTTTCCAAGGGAAAGAAATGATTTGGCCATTCTTTTAAAGCTGGCCTTTTCCAACTGTAGTGTGATCTCAGAATTAGTATATTTAGTTAGGGGTATGTGTTGGGGCACTGCCCCCCCAAATTAGGAGGTGTGAGGGGCAAAGCCCCCCCACTTTATAGTCTTTGTTTTTATGTGGTGTGTGTGGTTGGCCTATCAATTTCTTTACCTTGGAAAGAAATCAATGATTTGGCCTTTCGATGACATGCAGCTTTGACACATATGTGTTGATTAAAGGTTAGTCGACATTCTGCTTGTTCAACTATGTAATATATACCCAGTTCATAGGTTCATAAGAGATTACTAGGCTGATGGTTTAGGAGCCCTTACAAGCTTAGCCAATATAACCCAATTTTACCTAATATATGGCCTCTAGGGGCAAGAGGATGTCATGGATTTGTGCCTATGCATTGAGTATCTTACAGATTGCCTCTATTAAATAAGGAGCATAGACAGTACCACTGGTGTGAATTTGTGATTCTCCATCCATTGATCCAAGCTGCATTTGAAGAAGGCCAGGGAGGGGCTCTGCTTAATGTGGATAGGAAGTCTGTTCAAAAAACAGGCAATCTCTGAGACACACATATGTATTTCCAGCATGTTTTGTTTGAGTTGCTGACTAAGTTTAGATCCCTAGATTTGGTGAATTTCATGCTCTTTGACTTGCAGATGGCATATGTCACCCCTTAATAGTCGGTAGGAGACAGAGTAAAAGGATAGGGTTTTTAGTTTGTCCACATAGGACATGTTGTTTACACCCTGTATTTTCTTTGTGAGGAAGCTCTGAGGTTGCTCTAGCTGCTGTAAGTGCCTAGTCAAGTACATGCCAAATGGGTGCTCTATACTAGATTATTGGCCTAATGAGGACTTGGTACAGTGGAACTATCATTTCCTTGGATCTGGATGCCATACCTTTACTTATAAGCTGTGTGACATAGAAGGACTTCCCCACCACTGTGGACACACGGCGGTCAAAGTTTAGGCTACTATCTATCTGTATACCTAGGTATCTCACCTTGGAGTCTATTCTTAGGAGTGTGCTATTGATGTTGTAATTTGCACAGGTATTTGACTTCTCAGAAAGTATGATAATGCATTTCTTTGCATTTAGCTTTATGGAATAACACTGGCACCAATCATTTATCTGATCTAGGCCTTCCTGAAGGGTATCTACATTGCTGGGGAATTCACTGATTGCCCCAAGCTTGCAGTCATCAGCAGAATGTGTCATCCAGAGGCCTTCTACATCAGTCTTGACTTCAGAGAAGTATACTCCAAACAGGAGTGGTCCCAGTACTGAGCCCTGTGACAAACCACTAGTAACTGGCCTGTTGCTGGATCTGGATTCACCCACTTTAACCACATGTGTCCTGTCCATGAGCCAACTGGATATCCTTCTGGTGACATAGAGATTTATAAGCAGTTTTGTGAGTTTATTTATAACACCTGAGTGAAGAATTGTGTCAAATGCCTTGGCCAGGTTGAGGCAGGCAGTATGTACTGTTTTACCCTCTACCATGGCCTTAGTGACTTTCTCAAAGAAATCCACCAGATTTGGAAGGCATGACCTGCCCTTGCCAAAGCTGAACTGGGTCGGGTCCAGTATTTGGAGATTTCCTATGTCATTATTTATTAGGTCCACGATTATTCTTTCCATGGTCTTACATATGAAACTAGTCAAACTTATGGGTCTGTAATTTCACAAGTTAATACATGGTCCTTCTTTATGTAGATGGATGACTTTTTCTGTCTTCCACTCTATTGGGATACAGCCAGTCCAGAGGCTTTGGTTAAACAGAGGTCCTAAGGAGCCTGATTAGTTCTGATTTAAGCTTTTTGCATCAAAATAAATAAAACAAAAATTCTGATATAATTATCATAATTCACATTAGAATGGTATTAGGATTATATAGTCAGTTTATTCCTCAGTTCCCAATGCCTTTGAATTTGAAATTGCCTATAAGACATATGCTGCACATTGATCTTAGACCAAGCTGGGTAAAGAGATGAAACAAAAATGTCTACACGAATTATGATTCCATAGTATAGCAGCTAAATTCTTCTTCTTCCCTAATAAACTTTTTTTAAAACTTTGTTGTGACCTGTTAGGGATACAAGGTATTTAAGAGAATACCATAGTTGTGGTTTTAAAACGGTGAAAGTCCTGGATGTAGACTGAAGAGAGAGGTGAGGAATGTTAAAATTATAAACAGATGAGCCTCTTCATCTTAAAGAACTGAAGGCTGATTTTGATTTTAATCCCCGTTTAATTTCTGCAAGTCTTTTTAGGTTTCTAATACCTTGACAGAAATGGACTCCATTTTTAAGTCAAAGTATGATAAAAGTTCATAAAATTAGTATCATTTCAATGTTTGATATTAGACAAAAATGCTCTTTGCAGCACCCACAATGTGCCCAGAAGTGACTCCTTTGGCAATTCATACAGAATTACATGTATTGGTAACATATTTAAAATAAAACTGTAAATTATTTTTATGAGACCCATTCCTCCTACTACTAGTGGAACTGTCTGTGTATCCTTCTTCCACTCCACCCTCATTTCTGCCTACAAATCCTGGTATTTTATGATTTTTGTATCTCTGTACATAAGACGCTGTAATCACTGGTTATAGCAATGTTAATGATCAAGGCTACTTTTGTCTTCTTTTTGTCCATTTTTTGAACTGTTGGTAATGAGTAATCCCATGTAATATAAACTTCAGCATTCTCTACAATGTTTTGTGGTATATGTTTCCAATACTTCTCAGTTACTTCAGTGGTGCAAAGATTGCACACTCCCCAGTGCAACAGTACTTCTACATTATTTAAGTAATAACCCATGCCTGGGTGTGGGTAATGCTGGATTTACCCACGGTTGGTGTGGTTTGGTCATGAGGGCGAAGCCCGAGTGGCCAAAAGGTAACGTGTAAATCCAGCATTACCCACAAAGATTGTTTGCTTATATTATATCTGACATTAATCAAGAAGCATTTTTCTTGGTTTCCTGTCTGTCTGATCCAGTAGTGTTTAGGACTAGTCAATGACCCCCAAAGTGTAAGTTAGAACAGGAAGAGAAAATTGGTTTATAGCTTGGACTTTGTTCTTAGACGTAAGGTCTGTTTTCAGTATTAATTTTAGTCTTATAAAATATTCCTTACTGAGTTTTGTTTACATTTGTTCATGTTTTATTGTTGATCCTTCATCAATTCACAGATATTTATACACGTCCTCCTGCTTAAGTTCCTTTGTATCACATTCCTGTCCCAGACTGATATTTTCTTGGTGCTGAAGCTTTCCTGCTTTAAATGTTGTTTTTGCACATTTATCAAGACCAAATGATGGATATCATCTGAGAAAGTTTTGAACACTTCCAGTTGTGCTTTCAGCTCACATCCCTCAACTTCATAGCACAATAAATCTGGACTAAGCCTAAAATAATGGGGTGACAAAGGCCCAAAAATAGGGACAGATATTAAATATTGCTCTTATAAACTAAGAGAAAGATGTTAAAATAACAGGACTTGTGTTAGCATACATTTTTTTGAAAGAAATGAAGTCTGAAACTTAAATGTAGGTAGTTATTAGTGAATTCAGTCTTCAGTGATTTGCCAGAAAACCATTAATTTCATAAGAAACAGACCAAAACTATCAGGGAAAAATCTGGACTTTCTGTGAAAATCTGGACAGCTGAGAGGTATATTTCAGTTTCTCATCTGATGAACTGGATCATTTTAAATCATCCACAAAAATAAGATGAGAAATCTTTACACTTTGCTGTTGTCTGGGAGCCAAATTGTAACCATGACCTAATCTATTAAGTGGACAACTTAATGGGTTAAGTGCAAGACAAAAGAGCAGCTGTGGAAAAGAGTTAGCCTGGAATATCCGAATTTTAATTTTTATCCCTGGGATAATAATTTGTCCTTTATCATGGCTTAGCTGCAGAGTGGTTTGCTGCTGTTTCATGGTCACTGTAATGTAAATGATCAATGTAGGATATATCTTATACATCTGTAAGCACTCCTTTATCCATAAGTGTAGGTTGCTGTGAAAAGCTTTTTTGCAATCTATCCATGCCATGCTTAGATTCTTCCACTTTTTACAATTCTCCATCATGACTTTATTTAACAACAAATGATCCTTTGTTCCATATGACTTTCTTTTGCTACCCTTTTGTTCTATGGCTATGACTGAGTTTTCTTCTAAATGGCTATAAACTCTGTTAGCATCAATTCCAGTATATAGTTTATAAATTGTCAGAGGACAAGTTATTGGTGTATAATTTTTAGGATAGCTTGCAGGTTCACTGTTGGAGAAGTATTATTTTTCCTGTTGTTAACCAGGTTGATGTCTGCTCTTAGTATCCATATAAATAGTTCTTATGCAGGGCTAAATCTTCATGTAAAGATGTTAATAATTTTAGGCAGAAGTTAGGTACTGCATTTAGGCCTCAGTTTAACAGTTAAGAGCTTTTCTTAATTTTGTTTCAAATTCTTTGACCATTACTTCATCCCATATCGTATCCTGTACATTTGAACCTCTTTTCTTTTGCTTCTTCTATCCACTCAGCATCTTTGTTATGCTCCACATGGTCTTCATAGATATTTCTCCAAAATGTGCCTTTTTCTTTTTTGATGGTGTTTCTATTCCTTTTGCTTTGTTTCTCAATTCTGTATAAAACTTTTTGGGTCATCAATGAGTTGCTTATTTGCCAACTGCTTATAAAGAGTGTTACAATGTTCATGTCTCCTGATCAGATTAAAGTGGCCTTGAATAAAATAAAGATGATTACTTCAATGAGCCCCAGTCACATCTTCTGTGCTATAAAATCTAATCTAGTAAACACATTTTGCATCCTGTTAAATAAAAGTTTCCCCACAGGCTCTATCCAAACCTATGGAAAGGCAGTGATGGGCCTCCAAGGATCATCCTCAAGAGAAGATCTGTAGCTGAGCCGGGAAATTACATGGTCATCTATCTCACCGGTATATTGTCTGTGGTTATGAAGAGGATCAAATTATGGAATTTATTCAGATAAGCAATCTTCTGCTTCTGGATATGAATCAGATGTTAAGACAGGGGCACAGTAAACTAATCTATTATATATAAGGACCTTCACAACTATGAAACTATTAAAGGAAAGCCATGCCTACAACAATTTGTGACTTTGTTGCAGCTGCCCTGCAGGAGGGCTTAAGTGAATACAACATATGGCCCTCAACAGTATCTCTCTATAAAGGATTTACAAATAAACTCAAATAACTCTTTGTCAATGCTTATACAGTTGACTGGATTAAGCACTGGCTTTCATGTCGAACCCATATGGTAAAAATAAAAGATCACCTCTATTCAGTGGTTAAAGCTACTAGTGAGGTGCTGTATGGCATTTCTCTTCATCATCTTCAATAGCCATTGATTCACTGAGTTTGCTAATGATTAAGAATTGGGAAGCATTTTCCTCTCCCCTCATATGCAACAGTGCACCAAGAAGAGTTGGACACAGCCTATAACTGAGAGAAAAATAAGGCCTGGTTGCTAATGTTAAAACATTCAGTAGTCTGACTTTTGGAAAGCAGGTAATCTCTGCTACAAGCTGTATTGAAGAAAACCACTTAATACAGTTCCTATACTAAGGGCCCACTTACAATCATCAATGTTTATTTCATTCACTGTTTGCTAACCTGATAAGTGCAGGAGACATACTGATTTTTTTTAACCAAAGCCAATTACAGTGGCATACCACTGCAGTTTTTTGTTTTTGTTATTGATAATGTGTTTGACACTCGGTTTCTCTGTTTCTTTTGGTGATGAATACAGTAACTTAATAGAAATGACATCCTTCAACATGACATAAATTAAATAATAAATTGGTAACAACAATCTCATTCAATATAATACTTACAGTTCAGGAAAATTTTTAAGTACTGACAATAATATGCACATGGTACAATTGCACATTTACAACATTGTGCAGTTCAGGTGATTAAAAAAGCAGAGCAGTTATTTAGGTTAAATTTTGCTAGCAGGTATGAAGATAGGTAGCAATTAGCCAATGCCCCTAAAACATATTAATTCATTTTGATTGCATAGGCATGTCACATTTGATAATCAGATTGCTGTGGTTGTTATAAAGGCCTGCATTGTGACCATATGATACTTAGATGTTTTAGTAGTCATTCCAAGGCAGGCCACACTTAATTCAAATAATCATACCACATAAAACCACTATCTAGCCTCCTGATCATATATCTGGTTTAGTTGGTGGACAGTCAGAGGTTTCTCATTAAGAAAATACTACGCTGACTAACTTTAAGGCTAATTTTGATGATTGGATAAGTAGGCACATATTTACACCGCTACTGTCATGTACAGCCCTACTCAGTTTGGGAAGTAAGCCCTGTTAAGTGCCTGAAAGGGAGGCACAACCTTTCAAGTGTGTCCACATGAGGGTGTTTTTGGCTAGGCATCTTATGATCATAGTTTTTATTTGCTTGGTATTTGAGGTGTGCCACAACTGGGGATTATAGCCATTGACACAGTTACTAGATTGCATGTAATGTTTTTTCTTAATGCTTTGTCTCTGAAAGTGGATATGACTGCATATGTTTTATCTAAAAAATTAGACAAGGTATTAAAAACCAATGCCTTCAATCATAATCACACTAACACTCCACAGACCGTTGATCCAGTTAGCAGGTACCTTAAAAATGCAAAAAAGTGGCCCAGCAGACACTAAAGTGATAGGTGAACAAAAACCAGAGTAAGCCAAGTACCGGTATGAAAAGCTGAGAATAAAACAAGGGCAATGATAGACCATACTGATGAGGAGCGTTACCTGATCTAGAAATAAATTGTCATGCTAGTGTCTTGGATAGCCTGAAACAAAGATAGTCAGTAATGTACACATTATGGTGGAGAAAAGAGTGCAAAATATAATGACTATGCGATGTTTGAGACTCAGCCTGGAAACCATGTAACTGTTTCCAGGGCAGCTCCATTGTTCAAACACCCATACTGTCACTGAGATCAAGAATGAAGACTTTTTTATTTTTTCTGGACTATCCACTCCCCATGTGAACTCAGGTTCTGAGTGTTCATCCCATCTGCTGAAGAGTTCATCCTGCTGCAGTCATCTTAGTTGCCACAGAGCACTGAGGCTTGAGCTGTCCTGATGGAGAGGAAGATTCCTGATGCTGATAAGTGAGGATGGAAGGAATCATGGGCTCCAGAATATCATGAGGCCATCATATGCAGAATAAGGTATGAGTGTTCAGTAATGCCTTATCTGCCCTACCAAGGTCAGGATACACCAAATGTACAAAGTGAGCCATATAGGAAGCTTAATGCATACACAGTGACACACACACACACACGCACACACGCACACACGCACACACGCACACACACACACACACACACACACACACACACACACACACACACACACACACACACACACACAAAAACAAAAAAGACAAACAGCCCATCCCTGGTTGCTTTCACTGTGATCAAATGACAGTAAGTCAGTTGCTTCAGAAAGAGACTCACCCCAAGTTCATAGGTGTATGCTAGGTTAATCACCACTGGGACCTTTATAAGCCTAGTCATGCTAAAAGAGCCTTAAACTGAAGGGAGAGCCCTCTCTTATCTTTAATTTAATTATACATCATATGTTGAGAAAGTCAGTTCCACCTACCACTACAGTCATGTATACACTCAAATACGCGAGTCATTGCTGAATTCGAACAGTTATTTAAGTACACAATCTAGAGAACATTGTATTAGCTGCACACATCACAAGAGAAGTCTTAAATGATTCTTATAGGTTCATAGGTAAGTACTAGTCTAGCTGCCTTATGGGCCAATTTAAACTTAGACAATTTCTCTTTCAAAGGTAAGAATCAAACCCTATACCTTGTGCCTGTGAGTCAATTACCTTAACCATTATACCAACCCCCAATCCAAAATATTTCTAATGTGGATTCAAACCCTACACTACTTGTGCTGTGCTTCAGAACTTACTGCATCAATGTAATGAACCACTGACATACTTCTCAACTGTACCGAATTCCTCAGAATTTCCGAGTTTTGAGACTAAAATAAGGGGGGGGTGCCACAAATTCCTGACAGGCCCCTTCAAATCACATTTTTTTTTCTTTTTATTTACAATTTTTTCAATAATACTGATGTTATAAATGTGCAGGGGGTGTGCACAATGATGTCAGCATCATGAGACCGTGCCTGACCCCTGACTTCTGTTTAAGAGAGAATGGTTTGTGCCTTTGGAGAGAATAGCCAATGTATTTGAGAACTTGGATTTTCTAATCTAGATGCTCTTTCTGACATCCATCAGCAGATTAATTCTTTAATAGTTTAAGACACATAATATCAGACCGCTAATAGTAATAATCGGTTGTGCAGAAGTGGCATGTCTTTACTTCACTTTCCGATATCAATGGATATGGCTTATTTTCTTTAAGAAAACTTGCTAGTTGTGTCCTTTTTAAAGAATGGATGGATGCTAAAAAGACAAGTACTTAAAAATAAGCTTTTGACACTGTTCAAATGAATGTTAATATTGTATGTTATGATTAACATTATTTAACTTTTTCAGTATTATTGATTTACTTTGCAATACTTTTGCTTCCTTTAATATTAAATGTTTTTTTTTCACAATATATAATGTGTGTTTTTATACTATAATTCTTTCCTGGATTTTTATACATTTGGTTCAGTATGTATTTACCATACGTTGAGCAGCTATCTTAAGTACTTCCTGATTATGAGTCATGTGGTCCCACTTTCTGACAATGCAGTGGGAGGGGGCAACTTATTGTGGGGTTGATTTGCTTTCTTTTTTTTTCTAAATGTTTTTATTAATTTTTTTAAATAAATAACATAGAAATAAATAATAAAAAATTACATATGTAGAAAGCAGATATAAACAATTATAATCCAACAAACAAAAACTAACATGATAACTATTTGCAAGGTGTCTACCCATTAATCTAATAAATCAGAACAGTTACGTAAAAATTTTCTGAAAGAAAAGGAAATCAACTTGTTGTTTTCTTGTTCAGTAGTCTCCCAAGTTTCATCCATGAATTTAATGTAGAGTTCTGTCTAGTAGTTCTTTATTTCTTTGATTGTTAGACTCTCCATCTGACAAGTTTCAATTGCAATGTTGTAAAATTCTCTCAGAGTTGGGCTTGTATTACTTTTCCTGTTTCTTTTTATCACTTTTCTTGCAATTGTTAAGAGGGACCAAAGAAGAGGGAAATCAATTTTCTTAACACGTGAAGGAATTGGGCTGTTAAACAAGATCAATTAATTACTTAAATGGAAATTATCATTGAAAAGGACCTGTAGGAAAGAATTAATATTATTCCAAAAGGGTTTAATTACATTACATTCACAAATTATATATTGCCAATTGGCTTTGACATTTAAATTACATCTCCAACAAACATTTTTTCCCTGTTATCACTTCCATTTTATGCGGTGTAATAAAAAGCTTTGTGCAAGAATTTCCAGGAAAAAAATTTCCATCTTAATGATCTTGTGGTTTGAAAAGAAGATGTAAGTATTATTTTTTTCTCAAATTCACTTGGAGGACAGTCATTTATTGTTATGAAATAATTCCAATAATTATCCTGACAGAAAACTGTTTTAATTTTTATAATTTTATAAATGTTAGATAAATAATTTCTCTCAGGAGGATTATGATGTATTGATAATATCAAATATTCTATAAGCTTTGGAATATTTTTAATAGAATCTTGCATCAAGGATAATCTACTCTCTATAGCAAATCTGCAGTTCTGTAAGTCTATCCATAGTTTTCTGCTTAAGTTAAATTTATTTACTATAAACTCAAGTGAGTGTATATTTTCTTTTTCCATTAGTTGGAATCAGAATACTAATTGCTTTTCTTTAAATTTGTCCATTGTAAATATATTAAATGTGCTAATATTATTTGTGTGTATGTGAAAGGAAATATTATAAAGATCCAAGCTCAGTATTCAGGATCTTTAAAACAAGATTTTTAATCTAGTAAGTATCATTGTGATATATGATACATTTGCTGTTACATTTAGAGATCCTAGCAAACACTCCTTTAATAGCCATATAAAAGTATTATTGTTTATTTTGTTATAAGGTGTGTAATTTATTTGACTATTCTCCATGATTATGTACCTTTGTATATCTTTCCACTTGGCTGAATAATATTTATTGATCCATAAAATAACTATCTTTATAATAGCTGAGGTGGAATATGTTTCAATATTAGGTATATCTATTCCTCCACTGGACCAGCTGCATTGATGATGTTTAATTGCTAATCTAGGTCTATTAGGATACCAAAAATATCTAAGTATCAGAGTATTAAATTTTTTTGAAGTGATTTGGAATAGGGAGAGCTAGAGATTGGACTGTATATAATATTTTAGGTAATATAACCATTTTTATAATTATATATCTTTCTTCAATTATATAAAAGAACTTGTTCCAACGATTTGTAAGTTTTTTGATGTTTTCTAAAACTTTACTTAAGTTTACATTGATTATATCCTTAATATTTTAGTTACCTCAATTCCAATATATTTTATTTTATCGTCAACAACTAGATATTTGAAATATTGTTGTGGTACATTAACAGGGTTAGAATTAATACATAGAATATTTGTTTTATCTTTGTTAAATGTAAGGCCTGATTTAGACTGAAATGTTTTAATGGCCTTAAATAAGAAGCTGAGGGTATTATTATCTGTTAATGTTAGTAAAATATCATCTGCAAACAAAAGTATTTTGGAATTTAAAGTATGTCCCAACTGAACTCCTTTAATATCTAGATTTACTCTTATGTAATTTGCAAAAGGTTACATGAACAAAGTAAATAATAATGGGTTAAGAGGGCAACCTTGTTTTGTACACTTAGTAACTGGAATTGATTGTGAAATATAACAGCCTATTTTTACGTAAGCTAAAGAGTTCTCATATAAGTTAGTTATTAGCAGTATGAAATCGACTGGAAAAATCACACTCCTGTAATGCTAGTGATAGATGATCCCAACTGACTGTATCAAACACACTATTAATATCCAAGCTTACCAATGTTAATTGATCATTTATTTTTTTGGCATAATCCATTATTGTTAAGTTTCTTTTGATATTATCAAACATATTCCTGTTTTTATCAAAACCAGTTTGATCATTATTAATTTAATGTGGTAGAAATTGTTGAAGTCTATTAGCTAAGATGGATATGAATAATTTATAATCAACATTTAATAATGATCTAGGTCTATAGGATATACATTTTCTTGGGTCTTTATCAGATTTCAAAATTGGTGAGACTAATGTATACTTCCATGATGGGGGGATAATCATTAAGTTTTTGGCAGATTGAAATGTATATAATAAAATGTTTAAAGCATTTTTAGGCATCAGTTTATATAATTCTGATATTATCCCATCATTTCCTGGGGCCTTATTGTTTTTTAGTTTATGTATTTGCATTGTAAGCTCCATCATAGATATAGGTTTATTAATTAATTCTAAATGTTGTTCTGTCAATCTGTAATTTGTATCTTTGTTAAGAAAATTTTTATTGCTTCTTTCGAGTCCGTTATTGGATTAGAATTAATAATTTTAGTATAATGTATTTTGAACTTATTGAGTATGTCTTCTATTGCAGTGAATTTTTTTCTTTTTATTCTCACTATATATTTCCCTGATATGATTGGACTTAATTATCATATTGGTTCTAGAATATATTTTACTTAGATTTCTCAGGTTTATTGAATAACTAATTAATTTTATTTTCTCCATATTTATTTTGACTTTATGATTTAGTATTTATAGATATTTGTTTTGCAAGTCAGTTATTGTTTGTAATTAAGTCTTATTGTTGTTTTTTCCCTTTTTTGATATCCAAGTTTTAATATATCAATTTTTTCTTGTAGTTCTTTTAAGTCTTTATCCCACTGTTTTCTTTTTTGTGAGAACCAATTTATAATTCTCCCATAAAGATAAGATTTGAAAGTATCCCAAATGTATGCTATTGATATGTCCTTTGTATTATTAAATTCTAATTATATTTGTATCTCTTTATCAAAAAACTCTTTAAAATCGTTCATATTTATGATGTATGCTGGTATTCTTTTAATATGTGTATAATTATTATGTGTCAGAAAAAGATCAAATAAAATGGCATTATGATCTGAAATTGGACATGAAGTTATTTTAACTTTATCCAAGTATGTGACTATATCATTAGATATAAGAACTCTATCAATTAGAGATTGACTAACAAACCTATTTGAAAAATGAGTAAAATGAAATATTTTAACTAAAAAATTGATTAGTGTCTTTAATGTTAAGTATGTTCATGAACTTTTTTAGTGCTTTTGCAGGTGCTGTTATTTTGCATTTTCCTTTTGAGTTAGTGTTCTCTTCATTTAGTATACAATTAAAGTCTCCAGCTATAATTAAAGCTCCTTTAGAGTGTTGAAGTATTTGGTCTAAATGTTTTTTGGCTGTTTTTGCTCCTAAAGCAGGGATCCAATATATATTTACTAATGAATATACTTTTTATTAATTAGGATATTAACCAGACAAAACAAACCCGTATCATCATTGTAAGTACTTAATATATGTGGTATAGGTAATATATTTTTCCACAAGATAACTATTCTTCTTTTTTGGTTAAATTGAGAATGACCTATCACTGTATATTGTTTATTATTGATTCTGTCTAAATCTTTTGCTAATTAATGTGTTTCCTGAACAAAAACAAACCGTGGTGATAATAGATTTATAAATTTACTAAAACTAGCTTTTTTTACAACTAATATTCAGCCCATTTATATTGATTGATAGACAATTTAGATTAACCATTTATTAAAAGTTAATCATTGAATCATATATGTTTTGTCTTTCATTTCTGACTTGACAGAGAGAAGTAAATGTAAAAAACACTAGAAGCAAGTATTAATGAAAAAGACATTTTTTTAATATTAATGTTAGATAGAAATAATTTATCTGTAGACACCAACTTAAAGACATTTAAAACAAGAACTATATTACATATTAAATTTCTAACCCACTTAGCCCTCATGGAGTAAACAACTCTAGATTCAGATAATATTTCAATCTAAGTCTTACTTTCTGTCTAACAAGCAGAATGTATTCATCTCTACCGTTCAGAACTTAAGTTTTATGTATATGTTTCATTCGTGTCTGTGTTTAAGACAATTTCAACTATGCTAAATTAACTCTCCTATAAGCTTCCCACCAAAATAGTCTGGTCAATTAAGTTACATATAATTTCTATTTCATGTGTTTTAAAATGACCTCATCTTGAAAAATATATTTGAATTAGGTATGCAGGATATCAGTGGCAAATAGTTTTTAGTTATTTGATTCTTATCCAAAGACATGCATCTGGAGCATTTCTCCCCGGGCCTCCGCTGAAAACAGGCTCTGTGGAACCTAGTCGGACATTCCCGGTCAACAAATGTTAAATAAAAATAAAATAAATTATCGTTTATCCTAAAGGAACAGTATGCCAAAAGTGTTTTGAATGTGAAGAGAGTGTCTGCTAGAGTGATGTTTATGAAGCTGGAAATTGATGGTGTAATGATGAATGTTGTTAGTGCATATGCTCCACAAGTTGTGTGTGCGATGGATGAGAAAGAGAAATTTTGGAGTGAGTTGGATGATGTGGCGGTGAGTGTACCCAAAGGTGAGAGACTAGTGATTGGAGCGGACTTTAATGGGCATGTTGGTGAAGTGAACAGAGGGGATGAGGAAGTGATGGGTAGGTATGGTGTTAAGGAGAGAAATGCAGAGGGTCAGATGATTGTGAATTTTGCAAAAAGGATGGACATGGCTGTGGTGAATACGTATTTTAAGAAGAGAGAGGAGCATAGGGTGACGTACAAGAGTGGAGGAAGATGCACACAGGTGGATTATATCCTATGTAGGAGGGCCAGTCTGAAGGAGATTGGAGACTTTAAAGTGGTGGCAGGGGAAAGTGTAGTTAAGCAGCATAGAATGGTGGTCTGTAGGATGACATTGGTGATCAAGAAGAGGAGGAGGAGCGTGAAAGCAGTGCCAAGAATTAAATGGTGGAAGTTAAAAAAGGGTGATTGTGAGGTGGAGTTCAGGGAAGAGTTAAGACAGGCACTGGGAGGCAGTGGAGAGTTACTGAATAGCTGGGTAACTACAGCAGAACTAGTAAGGGAGACTGCTAGAAAGGTGCTTGGTGTGACATCTGGACAGAGGAAGGAAGACAAAGAGACCTGGAGGTGGAATGAGGAAGTACAGGAGAGTATACAGAGGAAGAGTCTGGTGAAGAAGAAGTGGGATTGTCAAAGAGATGAAGAAAGTAGACATGAGTATAAGGAGATGAGGCACATGGCAAAGAGAGAGGTGGCGAAGGCTAAGGATAAGGCGTATGGAGAGTTGTATGAGAGATTGGACACTAAAGAGGGAGAAAAGGACCTGTACCAATTGGCTAGACAGAGGGACAGAGCTGGGAAAGATGTCCAGCAGGTAAGGGTGATAAAGGATAGTGAGGGAAATGTACTCACAAGAGAGGAGAATGTGCTGCGTAGATGGAAAGAGTACTTTGAGAGGCTGATGAATGAAGAGAATGAGAGAGAGAGAAGGTTGGATGATGTGGGGATAGTGAATCAGGAAGTGAAATAGATTAGCAAAGAGGAAGTAAGGACAGCAATGAAGAGGATGAAGACTGGAAAGGCTGTTGGCCCAGATGACATACCGATGGAAGCATGGAGGTGCTTAGGAGAAATGGCAGTGGAATTTTTAACTACATTGTTTAATCAAATTTTGGAAAGTCAGAGGATGCCTGAGGAGTGGAGAAAAAGTGTTTTGGTACCTATCTTTAAGAATAAGGGTGATGTGCAGAGCTGCAGTAACTACAGAGGGATAAAACTGATCAGTCACAGCTTGAAGTTATGGGAAAGAGTAGCAGAAGCTAGGTTAAGAAGGGAGGTGATGATTAGTGATCAGCAGTATGGTTTCATGCCAGGAAAGAGCACTCCAGATGCAATGTTTGCTCTAAGAGTGTTGTTGGAGAAATACAGAGAAGGTCAGAAGGAGTTGCATTGTGTCTTCGTGGACTTGGAGAAAGTATATGACAGAGTGCCTAGAGAGGAGTTGTGGCATTGTATGAGGAAGTCGGGAGTGCCAGAGAAGTATGTAAGAGTGGTACAGGATATGTACAAGGGTAGTGTGACAGTGGTGAGGACTGCAGTGAGAGTGACAGATCCATTTAAGGTGGAGGTGGGATTACATCAAGGATCAGCTCTGAGCCCTTTCGTATTTGCAGTGGTGATGGACAGGTTGACAGATGAGATCAGACAGGAGGCCCCGTGGACTATGATGTTTGCAGATGACATTGTGATCTGTAGTGAGAGTAGGGATCAGGCTGAGGAGATACTGGAGAGGTGGAGATATGCTCTAGAGAGGAGAGGAATGAAGGTCAGCAGGGCTAAGACAGAATATATGTGTGTAAGTGAGAGGGAGGGTAGAGGAATGGTGAGGATGCAGGGAGTAGAGTTGGTAAAGGTGGACAAGTTTAAGTACTTGGGATCAACAGTTCAGAGTAATGGTGAGTGTGGAAGAGAGGTGAAGAAGAGAGTACCGGCAGGGTGGAATGGGTGGAGAAGAGTTTTAGGAGTGATTTGTATTAGACGGGTACCAGTAAGAGTAAAAGGGAAGGTTTACAAGAGAGGAGTGAGATCAGCTATGTTATATGGGTTGGAGACAGTGGCACTGGCAAAAAGGCAGGAGTCAGAGCTGGATGTGGCAGAGTTAAAGATGTTAAGATTTTCACTCGGTGTGACTAGGCTGGACAGGATTAGGAATCAGTATATTAGAGAGTCAGCTCAGGTTGGACAGTTTGGAGACAAAGCAAGAGAGGCAAGATTGCGTTGGTTTGGAAATGTGCTGCGGAGGGATGATGGGTATATTGGGAAAAATATGCTAAGGATGGAGCTGCCAGGTAAGAGGAAAAGTGGAAGGCCTAAGATAAGGTTTATGGATGTGGTGAGAGAGGACACGCAGGTGGTTGGTGTGACAGAGCAAGATGCAGAAGATAGGAAGAAATGGAAAGAGATGATGCGTTGTGGCGACCCGTAATGGGAACAGATGAAAGATGATGATGATCATCATCATCATTAAAGATAAGGACATGAACATTTTATTTATCACTATTATATGTGATGATAATGTATGATTATACAAAGCATAAACTGGATCAATAACACACTGTTTTATGCTAAATAATAAAAATATATAATGTTGATATGTTTAACACTAACATTACTTACTAAAATGCAATGTAGTTAAACTTTTTTGCCAGTATGAATAAGAACAAATATCACATCTTCCCTTTTCATATATTACAGTGATGTATTAGTTTATCCAAATATATTTAGTCAACAAAAACTAAATACAAGAGAATGGTACACACTCATATCTATTCATTTACAGATATAGATTGACTTATTGCATGCACTGTCCACTGAGTAACAATTTTGTGTCTGTGCAAGCATTGGTAACAATAACAGATAAATAAGGCACAAAAAAAGTTTATATTGCGTTGTGTTCGATTCCTTGTTTGTAAATTAATTTTGTCTATATTTACCCAGCTGCCAGAGTAATTCCCAATTCTTAACAGCATCTATTAAAGGAATACCCGGTTATTGAAAGCATTCACATGTCAGGGCTACTTGTTATCTGACTGGCACTCATATGACATGTCCACCAATGCATTCCATTAACAGCCTTGTATATTTAACAATACGTCAAGAATCATGTCTTTGCATAATCCATATCTCCTTTACATATATCAGTCTATTCATTTTGTACATGTGTATGTATATGTAAACATATGTGTGTATGCGCAATGAGAATTTTACATTAAACGGCATCTGATCATTTTCAGACATCAGAAACTAAAACGTAGGTAAAAAACAGATCACAAAGTATACTTCTGTTCTTTACAAGATACTTAGATTCATATTGTACCAGGCACAATATCAATATAAAGTCTTTATGTCATAATGATATCACAGGACAGTATGCAACTATCCTCTAGCATGAATAATGGTAAATGTAATTTATACACGTACAATTGTTAAACAAATGTTCTGCATTTGATTATAAACATTGTCATATGTTGACATCTAGAACTTCCTTTCTACTTTTAGTATAAAGGGCAGCTGTGAAGAAGAGAAAAGAATTCTGATTTTATTGCATAAAATGATGTTGCAGTCTATTTCTTTTGTTTAACATAAAATGGGTGGTTGTTCTAAAAGCATAGTAAATAGGTGTTGCTAATACTCAAATTATATGTTTATGCACTTTCAACTCTATCATACTATTTGCAATTTACATGTTTCATTAATGATTGACTTACCGTATCAGAACAATCCTGATGATAATGCCAGTGTCACAGATTAGATTGATTGTGATTACAACTTACAACATGGCATTGAATAACATAATGGAGGCATTTCTGATATGCAACATAGGCAAGAGTATTTACATCTATGTGTTCTGCCTTAGTTGTATCTTTTGGGTACACGAGCTCACACTCATATACCAACCACTGTTAAGAGTAAGAGTTTGAACCTTCCTGTCTAATACAACATCTAGTCTGTATGCCAGCAATAGTGTAAAAACATCTATTACACGAGAAAGCTGTATAAGAGTCTGATGTCAGCATGAGTCCTGGGTAATCACTGGTGTATATGTGATATTAATATCCAAACAGCAGATGTGTGGATCAATCATGTTGATGTAAATAACTATGTATGAATTATTTTAAATTTATTGTGTATGGTCCTTGATACAAATGAGAACATGAACTAGATTTGCTGTGATCTGTTAGTCCAGTGGAATTCTACTGGGACTAGGACCTGTGATAGAATATTGTCCCTATAGGTGCTATCATATGACATAGTATGACTATCATCCTATCTATATCCACTAGTTTTGTAGTCTATGACTAATAGATTACATATGTTGAGGGAAAAAAGTGTGGGGGGTTATTATTTTTCTACAATTGTTAAAAATAAAGCTTTATCAATACAGTTAATCATATAGATTTGTTGTACATATATACATATGTGCATCCCTATTAAAGCTTTAAGATTTGTGTTTATATTCTTAACACATTTGAGACATAGAATGCACATATACAAATGTCTCTAGACATGTATCAGGTGATAGCTTCCAATGTTCAATGGCATATCACTGGGAATAGCATCTGAATATAGCATCACATTGAATTATAAGCGAGCTTCTGCCAAGAAAATTGTGAGTTTTATTAAATGCACTATTCTTTTCCTGTTCCAAATCTTATTATTCTTTGACAAGTTATTCAAACATAAGATATACCAGAAGAAAGGGAGTAATGATGAGTGTATTAATATAGAAATTATGGCATGTCAAATTGGGCAGTGCAGTAAATGTAAATTAGGACTATTTGTGATGTCTCTTGCATATGCTGCCAGGCTAGTCAACTGTAGGGCAAAAGCTCAGTAGAGTACTTGTCTTTTCTTTTCCACTTGTTCAAGTTATGCTCTAATAAAGAGCATCTGCTTTAAAATTAGTGTGCCGGATCAAATTATTTAATAGTTCAGAAGTGTGCCTATTCTATCATCTGGCCACGCCCCTCATCTAGCATAACCATGGGAATGATCCCCTAAGAAAAAAAAAAGAAAACAAGAGAACTCCCTCTCATCTTGTTTCAAGGTGGGAAAATGTTTAAATAAGCTAAAGCAGCTCGAGCTGCCAGAGAGATTTTCCTTCTAATACAAAATAGCCCTCACCACTCTATATTAACTATCAAGTCTCTTTTGTTCATCACCAAACATGCATATCTTCGAAAAATCCATCTCCACATCAGGCTGAGTTAAACCAAACCCAGAACAGCCAGTAGCAACACAAGAAACACCCACCTAGTTCAAACCCAAGAAAAAAGATCATGATCGATCTTTGTAACAGACTCACAACCAAATCATCACAAAACTATTCCCAAGGCCACATTTACCTTTCCAATGCTTAGTTCATCACCACGATAATTGTAACACATCAGACAGATTCGGAATATCCAGACATGCCAAGCATTTTATATCCTGTTATGTTAGCAATAAAAAATCACATTTTTAACTCAATACAAGTTCCGTTTGAGGCAGAAAGGAGACATTTAAAGAACAATAAAAAAGTAGCTGCCTTTAAACATGACAGTATTTCTATAAAATTAATAGCCTTTATAGTCATTCAGTGAGAGGTTCTGAGATTATGAAACAGCTGTATTACTCTTCTCCTATATGCACCAGTATTTTAAAAGGCAGTGATTAAATAATTTGTACTCGTATTGCAAGAGACACCACAACCACTGGCAATATAAACAAATGAAACTGGTAGTAGGTTGTCATATTAAGTGTGGCTTGCTAAATTAATAACCACAATATAGTTATTTTGAGAGCTGACAAAGGAGGTGCTGTGGTGGTACAAGATTGGAAGCAATATGATTTCTATCTCGTTTATCTTTCTGATATAAAAATGCATTTGAGCAGTTTTGCGCATAGCACAGCGGCGGTTACCAGCTCCACAGAGTCTGTTCTTCAGTTTTTCCCTTAGTATTAGAAAGTTATTCCAGTTTTAGCACTCAAATCAACACTTTCAGACTAGCACTTGCTCAAAAAAGAGACAAAAGCAGAAATAAACTGTAGTACTCGATCCCCAACATTTGTTTGTAGGGAACAGTCAAATTATTCTCCCCCACCAGCTCAACAAGAAAAAAGTTCCTCAACCCATTCAGGCATGTCCAAATGCCAGTTCCCAGTGTATTCTCCTGTACACCTGATGAATCTGGGCATCCTGAGGCAATGTCACAAATGCCTCATGTACACAGACAACCCTCTCCTCCCACCACATGACACCAAAATCTGCAAGAGATGCACTTACACAGTCAAACTTGAGGCAAAGCTCTCTCCAGCCATGACTGGAATAGACAGTCAAGAGGAGAAGGTAACAACCTGCAACATCTCACTCACCACACCTAGCCCCACCACACCTGCAACTGCAAATCCCACACATAGATACACAAAGACATACTCGGAGGCTCTAAATAAAAATCTGCAGAAACAACAATGACCTCCAAAGCAGACACGCAAGCAACCTCCACCCTCAAACACACCGCAACCAACACATAACCTCCAAAACCAGTGTGTCACACAACCACAGCCCATAAGGCATAACATCATACCTAACACACTTGTAATAGGGCACTCCATAGTCAGGCACACTGATGTCCCACTCACCAGGTTGGACAAAGAGAAGGTTACTGTCAGCTGCTTGTCGGGTGCCAGAATCTGCCACATCACGCAGGCACTCAAGTCACTCCATAACAAGTACAAATATGACTCTGTCATTGTCCATGTTGATGTGAATGACCTGAGATGCACCTCCCTGGATTACATAAAAAGAGACATAGAAGAGCTCTCTGATCTTGTAACCAAGGCAGGTATGACCCTAGCCTTGAGGAGCATCTTATCTTCACCAAGAATGAATCCTCAGTACAAGGAAAAAATGATACATTTCAACAATTGGCTAAGCTTCTGGTGTCATTCAAAGGGGATCCAGTATCTGTCTGCCTGGAATGACATGCTCGACAAGCCACAGTGCTTCATCAGAGATGGCTTGCACCTCTCACCCCTGGGATTCAGGATACTGGCCAAGGCTCTTGCCATCCTATATTGCCTTTTTTAGGCAAGGCTCAAAAGACATACCCACCAGTGTAATAAGTACCAGTGACAAAAACTGAGGGTAATGCTGCTCAACACCAGGAGTTTAAACCTCAAAATGCACTCACTCGAGGCCCTTCTCAAAATGGAGAACATCAGTATCTGTGCAGTAACTGAGACCTGGTTCAAGGCTCAAGGGAGCAGCCCAGCGATTCCAGGCTATACCTCATACCACACATTTCGGCCACAAAACCTGGACCGAAACACCAAGGGAGGAGGCGTATCCATATTCATCAGTTATAACCATGCCTCCAGACTAGTTGCAAAGAATGATGCCTCAGAGATCATCCAAGTGCAACTGACAATGGGCAAAACTGCAATCCAGATTGTAGCTTGCTACATATCACCATCCCTGCCCCAAGATCCCCACTCCTCATTCCTCAAGGTACTGAAAAACATCAGGGTCCAACCAAACACACTAATACTGTGTGATTTCAATTATCCAAACATCAACTGGGAAAACTACTCAAGCACTAATACCTTTGCTCAACGCTTCCTGGAATATATTAACTCAAATGCCCTGGACCAGCTTATCAATACTCCTACATGGGGCAACAATATACTGGACCTGGTCATTATCAACATGGGGGACAAGTGCTCCACACCCGAGGCAAATTCCTCGTTGGTTAGATCAGACCATAAACTCATCACCCTCGATATCTACACTAACCCCCCCAGGAAACCACAGTGAATAATTTCTCCAAAGCAAACTTTATGCTGCTTAAAACAGAGGTGGCAAACTTCGGCACAATGCAGAATTACAACTTGGTTGAATCTGCTGTAGCCTACACAAAAGCACTCTACAAGCACATACATGAGTGCATGGACCGTGCTATTCCAAACAAAACCAAGACCAATTCCTCCAAAAAAAGAAAACCAGTCTGGTGGACTCTGGCCATAAACAAGCTCTATAATAAAAGGAAGAAATTATTACAAAAAAGAGTAAAAACCCAGGAGTGGAGGAGCACCCTGACCAACCTTAGCAAAAAGCTAAGATCCCTTATAAAATCCTCAAAGGCGAGCTTTGAAAGAAAAATCGCAAAGGACACCAAAGACAACCACAAGGCATTTTTTCGCTATGTCAAGAACCTAAATGGCAACTCACAGATCTGCTCTGAGCTACAGCATAATGGGTCAAAATTCACGGAACCAACTAATATAGCCAATATACTGACAGATAGATTCAGTGCAAACCTTACCCCATGGCAACAGTTGTCCTACTTTGCAAAGGAGAAGCCACCACTGACCCCAGGAACTATTTCCCTATAAGCCTGATGAGCCTCATCTTTAAGGCCATGGAGAAACTCATAAACAACATTGGGAACCTACAAACCCTAGACCCTACCCAGTTTGGTTTTGTAAAGGGCAGGTCATGTCTCCTAAACCTCGTTGACTTCTTTGAGATGGTCACCAAAGCAATCGATGAGGGAAAGGTAGTCCACACAGCATACCTTGACCTTGCAAAAGCCTTTGATACTATTCCCCATTTGGGAATTATGGACAAACTCATCAATCTAAATATAAACCCCTACATTACAAGATGGGCTGCTATCTGGCTTACAGACAGAACCCATACAGTGAAAATAGGAAGCTCTAGGTCCGACTCCAAACCTGTGACAAGTGGAGTACCCTAGGGCTTAGTCTTGGGACCTCTCCTGTTCAGTATTTACTTCTCTGAGCTGCAAGCAAGCACAGAGGGACTATGGCTAACAAAGTTCGCAGATGACTGAAACTGGGTGCCATAATTGAGACTCCTACTGATGTCGATATCCTTCAAAAGAGGCTCACTGAAACAGATACATGGTGCCAAAATTATGGCCTCAAGCTAAATGCCAAAAAATGCATTGTCATCCCCTTCTGGAAAAAAAACAAGTACCTACAAATTACCACATAGGTGGTAGCTCACTTAACACAGAGAGTGTGAGAAGAGACCTAGGGACCAAGGTGGATAGTAACCTCTCCTTCGATAACCACATCGCTAAAGTGGTTAGAAAATCCTTCTACATGGCCCACCTTATCACAAAAGGATTTGCATCTAGAAAAAAGGAAGTTATTGTCCCCCTCTACTCATCACTCATTAGACCCATTATTGAGTATGATGCCCCATTCGGGATGTACCTTACTAGACACCTGCAACAACTGGAGAGGCCTCAAAAATACCTCACCAAGAGGATAACAGGCCTAAAACATATGCCCTATGCCACCAGGCTAAAAAAACTTCAACTGTACTTGGTTGCATACTGGCTACTCAGAGGTGATCTGTGCCTGACATACAAGGCTATGTCTAACCCCGAATTGCTGGAAATGCTCCACCTAAGGAAAACCCAATTTACCTGAGCTACACGCTCTATGGACCTAAACCTGACCTCAACAATAAACAGGACTTGCTGGAGGGACAGATTCTTTTCCCAGAGACTCCCCTTGCTCTGGAAAAAGATCCCCATATATTTGTGGCAGAGCTCCTCATTAGCACTCTTCAAGACAAATCTTGATGAGTGGATGGGGAACAGGAAATTCACCCCGGGAATCACTTCTGTGGCTCTGCTCAACAGAGGTGCAGGTAACTAAACCATGTGGGAGGCGCAAGCCGGCACAGTTTGGCTAGGCTTAATTATGCCCTAGGGCCAATAGCCTAGTACCTACCTATGAACCTGTGGACATATAGTAATCAGTAAATCAAAGTGAAAAACTAGATCCATGTTATATTCTCACAATTAAGTATATTGTAGAGTTAGCAAAGCAAATTGTACGAAATAATAACAAAGAAATACTGTTCAGAAAGACATGTATATAAATAGAATAAAGAAAACTTTAAAATAATTATTAAAGCATTAATCTACAGAACAACGTATATTCCAGTGTGTCAGACTCGGGTCCTTAGATAGGTATTATGTAAAATTTGATATTAATAGCAGTTTGATTAAATGAATAGAAGAAATAAATATTATATATTTACCTTGTTATGGTTGTTAACTGGATCCTTTCATGTGACTTAAGATATCTTGTGGATATATAATAATGAAGAAAAACAAATGAGAATAAGAAGTAGTAATAGTTAAGTTAGAAAGACTATTTAAAATCACATATCTTCCCAATCAATCCTAATGCTCACAAATCTTTCTATTTTCCTGAGTCTTCTTTCCAAATAACATATAACATTAAATATCTAGGTATCCACTTTGAACATAACCAAGCTTCCATGCTTCAAAACAACCTACTTAAAACATGGTCTATTATACAACAAGATTTACAAAGGTGGAAACTTCTGAATTTAGCTTTCTTGTCCAAAGTAGCAATAGTGAAAATGAATGTCCTACCCAGACTTCTATATCAATTCAATGCTTCAGATATGTTAGTCCCTAATAACTTTTTCTCCAAAATTAACAAAGACTTAGCTAAGTTCATCTGGTTCCCTAAGTCAGTTAGGATTTCTTACTCAAAATTAATCTACCCCAAGGAGAAAGGGGGGCTAGGCCTTCCAAACTTTCAACTGTACTACAAGATTATTTGCTCTAATAGAGTCTGGTCTATTTCAAACTTTAACAGCAAAACCCAAATACACTCTCCATCCTGGTTAAAATTTGGTATCATCATATTATCTCTAACAAAATTAACCCACAGGCTATACCCTTTTATCCACTATTTCTATGAACAACTGTAATCTAGCGCAGTCCCTGAAACATAAAATTAGGCTTTTCAAAGCCTTATTAAAGACATCAAACTTGAAAATATTTTACCTTCTCCAACCACTTCATCATAATCCAAATCTCAAGATCAATAATGAAATGCTTGACCTCACTAAATTCTCTCATCAAGGATCTTAATGTTTGGGATATCCTCAAATATAGGTCAAAACCCTTCCCGAGTTCGGTTAATTCTTGGGACCAATAATAAATACACAGTTATTCTCGACAATTAAGAGAGATTATACTTGCACAACCTTTTAATTTCTCTCCTAATCTTCAGGAAATCAATAAACTAGTCAAATTATCTCTGTAATCTCGAGCACTAAAAACAACTTCATCCTCTTACAAAATATTGAATACCTTGTTATATAACTCAAATTGTCTTTTCTCCAATTATTGGAATAACCTTGGCTCTCCTATTACACAGGATCAAAACTCTTAGCCATAAAATCTACCTTAGAACTCTCTTTAAGAAACTCTTATATACTCAACTGATGCTAAACAATAACTCCTACTACACTCCTGTAATACTTAATAAATTTAACCCCAACTCATCCCCCTCTTGTACTTGTTGTCCTTATCCGAGAGCGGATCTATTACACATTATGTGGTATTGCAGCCACTCTCACAAACTCTGGTGCTCTCTAAAAGTCCGTCTGCAAAAAATGGGTTATTACACCTCCACACTTTCGTGGGAAACAGCCATTCTTCATATTCCTACCTCCAAATTGTCTAAATTACAACTCCACATATTAATTATTCTTTGTTCACTTATTAAACTATACATCACTAATAACTGGTTGGATCGCACCAGACTTTGTTGGAAAGGTTTCAAAGAGATGGCTTATAAACACATTTCAGCTCATAAATTCATTATAAAGGGTCCCAAAAAAAGAGCCTATTTTAGTAAATTATGGAAATATCTTATAGATTTAATCCTCAGTGAATAACTCCCTATCCATGCATTTAGTGCAATATGTATCCTTACTCCTGTTAATTAATGGAGATCCACTGTCAACTCAACCAATGTTATTTTCCTACTTCATGTAATACTCCTGTAGAGATTTGGTAGCATATTATTTTGTAAATATTGTATATAAGTGTTTTTGGCTAGATTGAGTACAATGCTTTCCTTGTGTTTTTCTTTTTCTTCTTTCATGTACCACATTTAAACTGTTTTGATACTCACATTATTCTGTAACAAATCAACGTATTATTTTAATGTTCTTAACTGCAATGTTTTCCATTTTTCTGTATGCATTGTTTCATATTATGGAAAATAAAAGAATTATTTGAAAAAAAAGTTAGAAAGACTATTTAAGCATCATAAATGTATTTTTGCTTGTTTGTAGTGAGGGTTTAGATAAATTAAAAATAAGAAATAGGAGGAAAGTCACGTTTCTTTCAACTTCTTCTTCTTTTCTTGTATCTTCCATCCATTTCTCTCAGCCAATCTTTTCATTGTACTGTTGCTCCAATCCATTTCTTAAGTTTGATCTATTATTTTTTTGTTTTGTTGTTAAGAAGGAAAGGGCAGTGTCTGTGTCTTCAAAATTTTTTGTTTCAACTTGTAGAAATATCTTCAGTCTACCTGGGAAAAGTAGGTGCACTTTGATTTGTTTTTCCTTCAGTTATTTGATAATGGGCAAAAATTATTTTCTTTTAGAAATAACAGTAGGAGAATAGTCATTATCAAACCTAATTATTTTCCCATCCAGTTTGATAAGAGATTTTGCCCACACTGTCTTAAGAATGAGTTCCTTGTCTAAAGACGAGAAAATCTAATAATTACAGATCTCAGGGTAATACTTTTATCTGAAGGAGGCATTGTGAGAGATCTATGTGCTCTCTCAATTCTGAAAGACATAGCTTCACTCAAGTTAAGTATGCTAGGGAGCCAGGAATTGCAAGTTTAATAGGTTATTCACTTCAGTTTTCTCTGGAATCCCGAATATTCTTATATTGTTTCTTCATGATCTGTTCTCCAGATCATCAAGTTTGGCTAAGAGAAGTGTATTCTGTTTTAATAAAAATTCTGTGTTGTGTTCATCTTCTGTCAGTCTTTTATCTATATCATTTAAGGATTCCTCCATTCCGGCAATTTGAAGTTTTTGTTGATTGAGTGTCTCTTGAAGTAATTCCATTTATTGTTAACGAAGATAATGACTTGGACTATTAACTGGTAAAAATAAAAAAATAATAAGATATGAATAAAATTTCCTGTCAAGAATATATCAAGAACAGCAGAGCTGAAGAATTCTGCTTCTATCCCTTCAGCATGCAGGCCACGCCCTGGTTGATTTGCTTTCTGAAGTCAGATTACAACACATAGACTGAGGCACAGCCAGTTGTATCGTCCATCAGACAATCAGCAGTAAATTAATAAATAAAAATCATATAAATTATAATAATTACATTAAAATATAAATGCATTTACAGTTAAATAAAATATAAAAGCAAAGTGGAGCAGAACAGGATCCATAATGAAAGGTACAGAGAGCATGGATTGTAATAACACAGTTATAACACTATGATAAATAGTTGTTCATTGTAGGATGATCACCTTTAGGAATAAAAAGAATAAAACTGTGGGTACCTAAATCGTCTCAGTGATGGCCTGCAAAGCATTAAACTGTGTTTGTGTTTGACCTATGTAGCATTGTGGACTGGAAATACTATTGTACTCTGACTTGTAGTCAGAAAAAAAATTGGTAACAAAAGTGCAAATTTTAAATATGCACAGCCGAGTTGTGCAATCAGCAAACAGACAGTCAATCAGTTGTTTACAAAATATCTGCCACCACACATCAAACTGTCCAGATGGGGTTCTGACATCTTTGATAAGTGTCCTGGTAAACTGTTTTGCTCTGGAGAGACCAGAAAAACAAAAGTTGGAGTTGTAAAAGCTATACTGCCTGCACAAGGCACACATTAGATGCAATGGTAAGTTATAACTTATATGTAGTCCTTCTGATATTTTAGTTTTGTGGTGTTCACATTAGCAGTCCAGTTTAGCTATGACTAAGGAACTGATTGGTATTTTTAACAATATGTAGAGGCTTACCAAAATTATTTAATATTGAACATATTCTTCCTTTTAAAAATACAGTATGTTGCCACTTAGTGATGGCCGTACTTTAGTGCATATCTGTCAAAGTAATGTAGGGAAGAAATGTGGTCTGTGGAGCAACCTACAAGGTAACATATTTTTTTTTTTATTTTTAAATAACCTATTACAACTGATGATGCTGATTGTGTAGCTGAAGAGTGGTCAGTGTGAGCGGGGATCAAGTAGCGGGATTTCTGCATGAAAATACTGTATTGGTCCTTGCTGTTGCAAGATTTCTTTGAATTGGTCCTTGCTGTTGCAAGATTTCTTTGAATTGGTCCTTGCTGTTGCAAGATTTCTTTGAATTGGTGCTTGCTGTTGCAAGATTTCTTTGAATTGGTCCTTGCTGTTGCAAGATTTCTTTGAAGCTGTGTGTGTTGTATGTCCAATTTAAAAGAAAAAGAAAAGGACTGGATATTATATGGTTGACATGCAGCCTGATCGTGGAGGGAGCATTTTTCTTTGGTGTAAGTGTGAATACCTTGCCAGTAAACAGCTGCATCACTTTTCTTGCTGCACTGACCTGCAGTTGTTTTATATAAATAGTCTTAACTCTAAACTATACTGTTATTGCTTTCATTTCAGTATTTTTAGTAAATGTTTTCTATTTCATCTAGGCTGAGCCGGAAATTAGTAAATATTGATCAGAGCAGGAACAAGCGGCATGGTATTTACAGATTGTGTTGCATCTCTTGTATTGTTAGAAATATGGCTGGGAACTAGTCGAGTTGTGTGAGGTGAAGTAGTTCGGGTAATGGTAAGGGTGAAGATTAGGTGTTGGTGGTGAATGCATGCCAAAGCCAAGTAACACGTGAAATCCAAATACAAAAATCACCCAGAAGAGCGAAAACTGTGGTATAAAAGTACTTTTCCTTTTCAAACTTAATGCTTGCGTGTTAATGTTCTCTTGTTTGTCATGAAAAAAACAGTTTAGGTGCCTGGTAAACAATCTTAAGTTAGTAAGAACCTTAGCCACATCTTGTTTAAATTTCAGTACAAATGAAAAGCCTTTAGTAAATAAAGACATATGTACGTCATTAATAGTCATTTGTAAAAATTGTGCACATTAAACCCTTCTTTTGTGATTATTGTACATGCTGTATGATCATCAAAGTCCATTTCCATTGTAGTGACTTCACTTTCTAAAGTATGACTCATCAGTGATAACTCATTAAATTCTATCTCTTCCCTTGATGGTATTGGTAAAAGGAATTCCTCCCTTGTCTGTCCCTCCAGTGTCTCTGATTCTTGTTCTTGATTCTCTGTGACCTTCTGGGGAGTTGAGGTGATTCTAAATAATCCCCGTTTTATGTCTCAATGACAGGTTCATTGTCCCTTCTTGTTTCAAAATCCTGACCAGAATCTGTACTGTTCCGTTTCCCAGCTCCCTCTGTTCTGGGTAAGGGATATATTGCCTTGTTACGTTAATCTTTTGAATCTCTTTCTAATTCCTTTAGTTTAGTTTTGTTATTTGTTCTTCTATAACATTTAACTTCAGTTTGTTCTCTCTCAGTATTATATGTACCAAATCCAATCCTGTACGGTCAAAAAGTTTGAGGAGGTCCCCATGCATAATAGAGCCAACCTCAGTACCATTTGGATATTTCCAAATTCGCAGGCCCTTTGGGACTTGCTGGAGTTCTAATAGGTTCATAGGTTCATAGGTAGACACTAGGCTATCTGCCCTAGGGCATTTATAAGCCTAGCCAGAGTGTATTGGCTTCCGCCTCCCTATTAGATTAGCCTACTGTACCTCTGTAAAGTAGGTCACAGAAGGTACCCTTTTAAGATTAGTTTACTGTGCCTCTGTCTAGCAGGGACACAGAAGAGATCCCAGGGGTGAATTTGCGATTTCCCATCCACGCGTCCAGATTTTGCTTGAAGAGGGTCAGCGAGGGTCTATGTCTAACATGAATTGGGATTCTATTCCAGAGAGAGGGGAGCCTCTGGGAAATGAATCTGTCCCTCCAGCATGTCCTATTTATTTTTGTGCTGAGGTTTAGGTCCCTGGAGCGTGTAGCTCTAAGGGACTTGGATTTTTTGAGGTGGAACATGTTCATTAATTCTGGGTTTGACATGGCTTTGTACGTCAGGCATAGATCGCCTCTGAGTAGGTGGTAAGCAACTGAGTAGAGCTGGAGTTTCTTTAGTCAAGCTGCATAGGACACGTGTTTGTAGCCCATGATCCTCTTGGTGAGGTACTTTTGGGGTCTCTCCAGTTGCTGCAGGTGTCGGGTAAGGTACATCCCAAAAGGGGCATTGTATTCAATTTTGGGCCTGATGAGTGACGAGTAGAGGGGCACAATGACCTCTCTTGATCTAGATGTGAACCCTTTCGTGATAAGGTGGGCTATATAGAAGGTCTTTCTAACCACTTTGGCAACGTGATTATCAAAGGAGAGATTACTATCTACGTTTGTCCCCAAATCTCTAATTACTTCTTCCGTACTTAATGGATTACCACCTATGTGGTAATTTGTGGGCACCTTGTTTTTCCCAAAGGGGATGACTATGCACTTTTAGCATTTAGTTTGAGGCCGTGGCTCTGGCACCAAGCATCCATCTCTGTGAGACCCTTTTGGAGGATGCTTGTGTCAGCTGGAGATTCGATTATGGCCCCCAGTTTGCAGTCATCTGTAAACTTTGTCAGCCATAATCCCCCAGTGTTAGCCTGAACCTCAGAGAAGTATATATTGAACAAGAGAGGTCCCAGGACTGAGCCCTGTGGGACGCCACTTGTAACTGGTTTGGATTCTGACCATGTGGGTTCTATCTCTGAGCCAATTTGCAACCCATCTTGTGATATAGGGGTTGATATTTAAGCTGGTAAACTTATTTATGATGCCTGAGTGGGGCATTGTGTCAAAGGCTTTTGCGAGGTCCTGGTAGGCTGTGTGGACTACCTTACCCTCATCTATGGCTTTGGTAACTGTTTCAAAGAAATCAACTAGGTTTAAGAGGCAAGATCTGCCCCTAACAAAGCCGAATTGGGTAGGGTTCAGTGTCTGGAGGCTCCCAATGTCTTTGTTTATGAGTTCCATGAGAATACGCTCCATAGCTTTACAGACCAGACTAGTCAGGCTTATGGGGTGATAGTTTCCAGGGTCCATTGTGGCACCACCTTTGTGGAGTGGGACCACTGTAGCTGTACGCCATTCTTTGGGTACATATCCTGTAGAAAGGCTAAGTTTGAACAGTGACTTAATGTGAGGGTTCAGTTCTTCTTGGAGCTCGTGTAAGACACAGCCTGAGACACCGTCCGGTCCCATAGATGCTGTGTTTTTTGCTTTGGAGAGGGCAGCTTTCACCTGTGCATCTCTGATGTCAGGGAGGTTACATTCAGTTGGGATAGGCATTTGCTCCTTTGGGGGAGAAGGGGGGAGAAGTTTGCACTGAATCTGTCTGCCAGGATGTTGGCTATGTCTGTAGGTTCGGTATATTTTGCACTGTTATGCAACAATTCAGAGCATATGTGGGAGTTTCCGCCCGTGTTCCTGACATAACTAAAGAAGGCCTTGTGATTATCTTTAGTGTCTAGGGCAATTTTTCTTTCAAAGCTGGCCTTTGATGATTTTATGAGGGATCGAAGTTTCTTGCTAATACTGATCAGAGATGCCTTCCCTTTTTGGGATTTTGCTCTGTCATGTAGTATCTTCCTCCTTCTGTTGTATAGCTTATTTATGGCCGGGGTCCACCAGACCAGTCTCCTGTTTTTGGAGGAGTGAGTCTTGGTTTTATTTGAGATAGCATGATCCATGCATTCCTGCAGGTGCTCATAGAATGCATTTGTAAAGGATTCTGCGGATTGGGCTGTATTATCCTCTGGCCCAGGGGCTTTGAAGGATTCTACCTCAGTCTTGAGAAGTGCAAAGTTGGCTTTTGAGAAATTCTTTACAGTGATTTCCTTGGCTGGGGGTGGGGACGGGATATGGATGTCCAGGGTTATTTGTTTATGGTCTGATCTTACCAATGAGGGGTTTACCTCTGGTGTGGAACATAGAGTCCCCATGTTGGTGATGACCAGGTCCAATATGTTGTTCCCTCTTGTGGGAGTGGTGACCAGTTGTTCCATTGCGTTAGAGTTTATAAATTCAAGGAACTGTTGGGCGAAGGTGTTTGAGCTTTAGTAGTTTTCCCAGTCAATGCTTGGGTAGTTGAAGTCACCCAATAATATAGTGTTTGGAAAGACCTTCATATTCTCCAGTGTTCTCAGGAATGCCAAGTGGGGTTCCTGTAATAGGGAGGGTGTTCTGTAGCAGGCTACAAACTGAAAGGCAGTTTTGCCCGCTGTTAGTTGCACATGGATGGTTTCCGATGCTTCGTGCAGTGCCACTAACCTGGAGGTGTAGGTATCTTTGATGAATATAGATACTCCCCCTCCTTTTGTGCTTTGGTCTGAGTTTTGGGGCCAAAACGCATTCGGGAACATTTCAGGAGCAAATTGTCCACTTGCAGAGCCTTGAATTTTCTAAGTAACTTCTCCAAGGCCCGTAGTGTTCAGACTGTACCAAATCCTTCCCCTTTTGCAGGGCTGTCAGAAAATTGGAACTCTGGTACCTCTAACAAAGAAACAAAACTTGGTGCTGTCACATTTGTAGTTTTGGAGTTAATGTTGTTCGCGGATCAGTTGTTCACCCCAGATCCTTTCAACATCAATCCCAAGCTGTCAGGAGGTGTATGTAATGTTAACAAGTCCATTTGGGACTCGGTCACAATGGACTCTTCCACATTGCCGGTAGTGTTAGTGACTTTATGAAGGAGATGTACACCCTAGTGGGAATGTTCAAAGAAAGAGGTTACCCCATTAAATTGTTGATTAAAATTAGAAACAAAATTTGTGAGAGAAGGAAGGACAGGTTCATTCCCATTTTGTCCACTAACCATGGATTCACTTATGTCACAAGAAACAGCACCACTTTAGACAGTGTTTTGGTTCTTCCCTTTAACAACGAGGCTTTGAAAATTAGATCTATGGTCAATAACACATGGGATTTAGTCTTGGGCCCTGAACTGAAAAACATTTTAGGTATTAAGCCAAAAAGCACTTTTACTAGAGGTGCAAATTTAAGGAATTGGTTTGAAAAACCTAGAAACAACAAAAGGCTTAGATCTACCATGTCGAAATGTAACGTGTAGAGCTTGCAAATACATCAACTCAGGTTCTTATGTGGTGTTAGAGGGGTACCATCATATTATCCCATGTCCTGGCAATTGTAACTGCAACACCAAGATGGTGATATATGTGGCTACGTGCATGTCTTGTTCAGCTTTTTACGTGGGTAAAACCACTAGAAAACTAAAGGAAAGAATTCTGGAACACATTAGGGACATTAATAAGAAAAAGAAAGAAAGTGCACTGTACAACCATTCCGTGAGGTGTGTTAGTTTCAATAAGTTTTTATTTTTCATTATAGATAGAGTGATTGATTATGGAAGAGCTGGTGATTTGAAAACTTATTTGGAAAAGATAGAAATGGATTGGCAGCTTAGGAGTAATGCCACAACACTTCCTGGTATTAACAACAATGTTTCTTTAAGTTCAGTGTTGAAATTAAAGGCAGTGCAGACTTGATTTTACTGATTTTTAAGAACACAATACATTGACAATGTTGATTTTATGTTTTTATGAAATCTATGTCATTTTAGGATGAGTTTTATGCAGTGATTAGTGTTAGTTGCACAGTTACAATTGTGTATTAGACAGTTTGTAAGGTTAGAGGTCACAACCAAGTAATTTAGAGGGAATTGTATTATTAATGAATAAATTAATACTGTGATGTCACTTCTTGTATTTAAAGACGGTTTTAATGAAGCCACATCACTCTGATGAAGCCCGGAGTGCACAGGGTGAAAGCTCTTGGTGGATTTTATCATTATTAAAGTTTCTCCAGTTTTCTGACTGTGGTTGCACCAGTGTGGTGGCATTTTTATTTCTTTTGTAACATGTGAAATGTATCTGAAGTGTCTGATTTTTAAGAGTGAACACAACCTGGGGGTAGTGGCTGTAAGTGCCGCAGTGACTTGCTTATGCACATGCCTCTCAATTTCTCAGATCAAGAAGCCTAGACAAAGCCAAAAATAATGGTAGGACAAAGGCCCAAAAATGCAGACAGGTTTTAAATATTGGTACTGTAAACTCCTATAACTGCTACAATAACAGGTTTTGCATTATTATGGATTTTCTGAGGGATATGAAATCTGAAATTCAAATGTCTCACATTATTTATTACTATTTAGTGACTTCAATCTTCATGTTGGTATCCCACAATACACTGGAGTGGGCAGGGTTACCTGCTTATGTAAGCAAATTTAATGTTAATCAGTGTCCCAATTTTGACCAGATGTACCTATTTTCATGGGCCTTTGCCGAGATTTTTGATGTTTCCAGGTTGAGAGGTATGGCCACTGAGAAAGTTTCCATTTTTGAGTATGTGTACCTAACATATTTGAGTATAATCACACACTCCCACTTGTCCTGGATATTTATAAGCATAATCCCCCTGCCGAAATTCTGTTACATATTTGGGACTCACCCCTGATCTCTGTCATGCTATCGCATACTGTGAACCACCTTACTCCTGTGACTGGACCACCTCTGCCCTGTATCTGCAGGAGAAGACATAGCACTTAGAAGTTCATCCCTTCCACTTCAGCTGACCTTGTAGTAAATGTACCACTAAGAAGACTTAAGATATAAGCCCTGTAAGTGGTTCAATCAAATGATATTAGGTTGGCTATAATTTGAATCTGATGTGCTAGTATATTGTAGCATGTATTGAACTGAGGAAGGGTACACTGGACTTTTGTCTGAAAACCTGCTATTTTATTTAATTGTCAGTAAATTATTTATTTACTATATGCTGTATTGAGTTTCAATGTAAGCACTGTTTTTACTTCAGATATTAATTTAAATGGATCATTTTCCACTGTATAAACAGATTAGCAGATTACATACAATAATTGTTATGGAGAATACTGTATTAACTTGTTTTCCACACTTACAAAATGCTTGCAGTGCTTCTTGTAAAATCAAGTACTAGCTCTGATAGATGGAACACTCAGAGAGTGCTCAGGTTTGTTCACCATCATCTCACCATGCCAATAGTACACCTTTTAAAGTACTGAGTCCTGACATTTCATTCAGCATTTACCGCACTGTTTCTTAGGCATTTCAAATAGTTGACATTCTTTTGTTTATATAACAGAATACACAGAGGAGAGGCTAATGCAACATTTCCACATTTTTACTTAGTTCAGTGCTATGTATGGCAGTTCACTGGGATTAAAACAATACTTTGACAAGGCTGTTATTCTTAAAAACCTGGAATTTAATCAGATTTTCAATGATGGACTTGTTCAATTAACAAAAAGGTGAATACAGTGCTGTTTTTCTGGCACAGTGTGGCTAACATGTTCTGACGATGGTCACTGCAGAGACTTTGGAGCTGATTGCAATATGCAAATGTTGTAGTAGTAGTTTCAGCCCTCTGCATGGGTATATTTTTTGGGGGGAGGGTCTGCTTTCCATGTAAAATAATACATTTTTTTCTTGATTAATTATGTATCTCCTAACAAGACCATTGAACCCCTGTCATTTTATATATAGCCACAATTATGATTGTTCTGGAAATTGAACATGTTCTTTAATTTGCTTCTGCACAAGAATTCCTCTTTGCATTTAGTTTTCTAGTTTAGATATTCTGTGAATGTTGTTGGTAAAGTAATTAATGGAAGATAACTTCATTTTTTGCTTACATTGTTTGTAGACTTGCTGAGGTCAATATTATGCTATTATTTTAATCTAGTAGACTGGTTATGTGTATAGATAGGGAGAGTGTTTTTTCTCAGCAAGTTTCCTAGTTACTTCCTTCCTTGCTATGAATTAGGTATTAACTACCACAGTTGCATTTGTAGTTGGTATATTGCCATTTACAGTTGGTGGGAAGTCATCATGAGTGTACATGCAAATATATGTTATTTGTATTTAGTGTGGTGGAGAAAGAAAGAAGATAATGTTGAAGACTGTGGTGCATGCCTTTTAGGTTGAATATCCAACAGAAGATTAAAGAATATATAGAAAGTTTAAAATTGCTTTTATATGCACAGCAGCACTGATATTGTTATAAGCCAGATGGCTTTTAAAATATTATAGTAGTCATCAAAGGTAATGCATTCCTGACACTAATGCCACTGAAATACCTCACAAAGAGAATCCGTGGCCTCCAACACCTGTCGTATGTGGACAGGCTCAAATCACTATCACTCTACTCGGTATCATACAGATTGCTCAGGGGTGATCTATGTCTCACCTACAAGGCAATCTCGGACCCTGCCCTACTAGAAATTCTCCATATCTGTAAATCTAACTCCTAATGCACTACCCGCTCAAAAGGCCTGAACCTAATATGTGACATTAACAAAACCTGCTGGAGAGACAGGTTTGTCTCCCAGAGACTGCCCCTTCTCTGGAACAGACTTCCCATACATGTCAAATGGAGCACCTTGCTGTCCCTCTTCAAGTGTAACCTTGATGAATGGATGGGAAACCACAGATTTCTCCCAGAGCTCCACCTGTGTCCCTCATTGACAGGGGCAACAGGTGCTGACTGAGGTTTCTTTTGGGGGATAAACTCTTGGCTAGGCTTGTAAGGGCCCCAAGGCCATTAGCATAGTAACCTCATATGATCCTATGATCCTATGCCAAAACAATGGATTGAAAATAAAATACAATAAGGTACAATTTCTCAGTGTGGATAATGATATACAATGGCACTAGCTCTGTCCTTCTCTTTCTCTCTCTACTAGAAGCCATCGCCTCCTACCCAACTATAGTAATTTTCTGGCAATCCAGCCAGGCTGTCTTCTACATGCTGATAACTAAGATCTACAGCAGTGTCAATAGTAGTTAGTGGCTGGCCTTGTATCTGAGGGTTGAGATCAGACAGACTACCTCAACCAAATGTTGCCACCCTACCACCTAAAAAAAAGATTTTGTCTTTTATATCTTTCTGGTTGCGTTCCCTAAAGGTGGTTCCCAGATCCTGGTCTGTAAGTCAGTTTTGCTACTGTGAAACATATTTAAAAGGAAGAAAAAAAGTGATAGCGCATTTCAGTATACAGGTGAATTAATTCATGTCAGTAGTATTGTCTTTGATGACACTAATTGTACCTTATCAAACTAAAGATTAAATAGATGCTGAAAAAATCTTTAATTAGTTCCTGTATGAAAGTTTACTGTATGCTAGGAGTTTCTTAACAATGCATCTGTGACCAAGATGTATTAACAGCTATAACTGACTAGAAGGAAACGTACCCTTTTTGCCATCATTTTGACATTTAGGTTGGCCATAAATAACAGTTTACTAGTTTGATACAGCGTAACTTAATCCTGCGTTACCGTTACATACTAATACAGTATTAATTTCCTTATTGTTATGGATGCTTATCATCTATGTGAAATGAAACACTGGGACACTTGGAATGAACTAAGTAGCTATCACATAACTATAGAAACAAATGATGTTGAATGGGTAGCAATAATCATTCTGCAATTTACCTCCACTTAACTTCTGCAGTTTTAGCAAACATTCACAGCATGCATCACTTGTCTTGGTAACTCAGCAGACATGACAAATAGAACCACACAGAATGAGGAAATTGACTATGAATCATTCTCTTGCATGAAGCCATTGTGAAAAAACATAAAAAAATGAATCTTTCAGGAGATAACAAATTCATATCCTTGAATGAGTCACCTACAGATTTTTTTTTAGTAGTTCAGAGTGCTTTGGGTTACCAAGGAACAGGAATGTGTGGTAGCAGATTATAATTATTCAAAATAACATTACAAAAAAAGCTGCAATAACCTGGAAAACTCAATTATTATGAAGAAAAGCAACCTGCCCATAGATGCACCTGTCAGTCTTGACAGACGAATGAGAAAGAACTAAAGATAGATTTCTGTCTGCTGTAAAGTCCTTGTGAGTTCATTACCTAGCAACCTATGATCTGGAGCATATTTAAGCATTTCTGATCTTGTTTGTATGTTGTTCTGGAGCTAGTATTCATTATATTTTCATGTGTTTCTAAAAAAGAAATATACTTGTTATAAACTGCAGTGTTTTTATACTGCTGTAGATACTGTCTTCCAGTGATAATGCAATCCCCATTGTAACTGGGCACTGGCCCAGACAATTGCTTTCCAAGTTAATAGATTTGTATGACTCAGATTATGCTAAACATTTTTATGCAGGCAATGTCTGATTTGATGAGGCAGTTAGTAACTTTTTATCTTCTATTGTGTAGCTTTATCCCATGATGCATTTTGCCACAAGGGAGCTCCCTAAATCTGTGGCCACACCCATATTATGGATACTTTTAACAAAAATGGCTTAAATGAGCATAATTATGAGACTGAATAGCTGTCTGAAATAGTGAAAGTATAGCTATAGTACATGCAACAGTTATCCCACTCCACAAAGGGGGAGCCACCACTGATCCTGGGAACTATCACTCTATTAGTCTGATGAGCCTGGTCTGCAAGGCCATGGAACGTATCATCATGGAACTCATAAACAAAGACATTGGTAATCTCCAAACTCTGCATCCCATCCAATTCGGGTTTGTGAAAGGCAGATCATGCCTCCTGAACCTGATCAACTTCTTTGAGACAGTCACCAAAGCCGTAGATGAGGGTAAGGTGGTTCACATAGCCTATCTTGACCTCACCAAGGCTTTCGACACCATCCCCCATTCTAGAATTATAGCTAAACTCACTAAACTAGGTATAAATCCCCACGTCACAAGATGGGTTGCCAACTGGCTCACTGACAGAACCCACACTGTAAAAGTTGCACACTCCAAATCTGACCTCAAACCAGTGACAAGTGGAGTACCACAGGGTTCAGTCCTGGGACCTCTCCTGTTTGATATCTACTTCTCTGAAGTACAGGCTAACGCAGAAGGCCTCTGGCTAATGAAGTTCACAGATGACTGCAAACTAGGAGCCATAGTCGAGTCCCCAAATGATGTGGAAATCCTACAGAAGGGCCTCGCTGAGACAGATGCCTGGTGTCAGAGCCATGGCCTCAAGCTCAATGCCAAAAAGTGCATTGTCATCCCCTTTGGTAAAAACTCTGTACCCATGAAATGCTACATAGACAGCAGTCTACTTAACACCGAATGTGTGATAAGAGACCTTGGGACCCAGGTGGACAGTAGTCTGTCCTTTGATAGTCACATTGCCACAGTAGTCAGGAAGTCCTTCTATGTGGCACACCTCATCATAAAAGGGTTCTCATCCAGGAAAAAAAGGTCATTGTTCCCCTCTACTCGACACTCATTAGACCCATTATAGAGTACAATGCCCCTTTTGGAATGTACCTCACAGGACATCTGCAGCAGCTGGAAAGGCCACAGAAGTACCTCACAAAGAGGATTACTGGCCTCAAACAGATATCCTACATTAACCATCTCAAAAAACTCTAGCTTTACTCCATAGCATATTGCCTACCCCGAGGTGATCTCTGCCTAACATATAAAGCTATGTCAAACCCAGAGCTGTTGGACATGCTACACCTAAAGAAATCTCAATCCCTCTGAGCTACACGCTCTAGGGACCTAAACCTTGTCACCACAATAAACAGGACATGTTGGAGGGATAGAGTCCTGTCCCAGAGACTTCCCATACTCTGGAATAGGCTACCCATCTATCTCAAGCAAAGTTCTTCATTAACAGTCTTCAAGAAAAATCTTGATGAGTGGATGGGAAATAGGAACTATACCCTGGGGATCACTTCTGTGTCTCTGCTTGACAGTAGCACAGGAAAATAACCTTCTTGGGTGGCGTAAGCCAGGGAATCTTGTTGGCTAGGCTTATGTAGGTCCTCGGGCTGATAGCCTAGTACCTACCTATGAACCGATGAACCTATGTACTGCTTGCATGCAGTCATACCTGGTTTAAGGCACCAGCAAACCTTGCAGTCTCTGTGGTTCCGTTGGTCCTGGGGGCCCACCAACCAAAGTGAGTTATCTTATTTGGATATTTTGTTACATGTTTTGTCAAACCAACAAAAGCTAGCCAATCAATATTGTGTAATTAATAAATCATGTGGATAATAATACCTCATCATAAGAAGAATCCTAACAACTGGCATATCTTCTTCTAAAATGTTTTGTCAAGTAGCAGGAATCATAATTACATGAAATGATTTACCATGTACATAGTGCCATATATTTAGTTAAATCCTGCTGGTGGGCATTCTGTCCACTAAAACTATCATCATAACCAATGTTAGGTACCCAATACCCGTGGCTGGTGGGGGGGACTGATCATTCTTGACTATCTGGGGGCCTGCAAAAGCTACTACTGGTTGGGGAAAAATGAGGTGAAAAAAATCATTCTCTGATTACATGCTTTATCCCAAACAGGGTTATGATATGACCTGTTTAGGATAAAGCCAGTAATCAGTGAATGGACATGAACAAGGTAAGTTCTAGAAACAGGGAACCCAGAGTGACCAATCTCAGCAATTACTTGGAATTTTAAAAAGAACAAACATTGCCAGTCTTCAAGGATGTTTTTTCTCTTTAAGGAAGTTTTACAAATGCTGGCAGAACACTGGATACTATAGCTTCCATCTTCTTTGCTCAAGAATTCTGGGCAAAGACAAAAATAATGCAGGAACAAAGGCACAAAATCAGGAGCACTTTTAAAATATTACTCTAATTCACTTAAAAAAGTTAATAAAATAGCACATTTTGCATCAATGTGTTTAGGAAAGTCTTATATATGACGTTAATGACTTCTGTAATCCTGAATGACTTGGCAAATAAATGTTATGAGGAACAGGGCAAAAATATGAATCACAATTCTAGACATTCTGTGAAATCAGGGCCATGGCAGGTACACATTTCTTCTCAATAAGGTGAATTAAAGTGACTTACCCCTGCTGTAGTTTGATGACTGCTAAACAACAGTCACTGATTTGGCTTGGCAGTGCTAGTTTCACACAATGTATTGTTACTTGCTGACATCAGTGTAAAACTAGTATTGCCATGGTTTATGCTTGTGAGTAGGTGTGTTTCAGGGGTTGGGCTGCTGTGTAAGAGTAACAACATGGCCATAATTTCTTTCACTTTCTATCATAAACCTCATCAGCGCTGCCATTACTCGTGTGTGTGTGTGTGTGTGTGTGTGTGTGTGTGTGTGTAAGTGTGTGTGTGTGTGTTTGGGGGAGGTTGCACTTGTGTTTAAGAGTAACTAATTGGTCAATTTTCACTTACCATTACAAACATATACCTTACACATGGTTGGGAGTTTGGGCAAAGCAGGATGTGGAGGAAAGTAACTATTCATTTCCACATTGGCTCAGTCCATAGCATTGCCATTTCTCAGTGCTTTGCTGTGGCTGAATTCTTGGCTGCATACAGCTTTTTCTATGTGGAGTTTGGATGCCCTCTTTGTCTCTGTATGGTTTTACCAATGTGCTCTAGTTTCCTCCAGCACCCAAAAGACATGCCATAGGTAAATTGGAGTTCCCTCACTTTCTCTGAAGGTGAGTATGCAATGTGTCTGTGTGTGTTTATGCATCTTGTGATAGACCTGGCCTCATCAGAAGCAGTGACAGTGTGTGTGTGTGTTTGTGTGTGTATGTGTGTGTATGTGTGCGTGTGTATACATGTTGGAGTGTGTGTGTGTGTGTGTGTGTGTGTGTGTGTGTGTGTGTGTGTGTGTGTGTGTGTGTGTGTGTGTGTGTGTGTGTGTGTTTATGTGTGTATGACTTTTATCTGTGGCTATAAGCAAAAATGCTGGGCACTTACATAGGTCTTCAATGTAGCAATATAAATGTGGTTAATGAGTAATTAGTCTTCAAAAATAAGGCATAAAATATATCACAGAACATTCAGACTCTTAGAGCACCAAGGGGACTGTTGGCCCCCAAACTTCAAGCTGTATAAATGAATTTTTTACATGGGCTTAGTGGTCATCCCTGCCCTCAACCACACCTAGTCTAAAACCAGCCCTGCTCAGAAGTGTGTATGGAATGTTTTTGTAACTAGGGTGGAAAATTGTGGCTCATATGATCATTAAATCTTTAATTTTCATCACAAATAACCCTCAGTGGCATGCACAGAAGTTCATTATAGCTTGTGCTGGGAATGGTTTGGTCACTGCTTGTTTTTCTTCTATCATAGATTGTAAAGGTGTGAAAAGAAGGTCACTATAACTTGTGTAGGGGCAGTGTACTCTAAGAGCAACAAAGTGGAACACGTTGACCTGAAATTCATTGCTCTCACTTTCTTCACAAGCACACATCAGGCACATATATAGGTGGCTGTCTTCTGGGAGTAAGGTGAGAAGACATGCCTATGAATGACAGCAATCATTTGAAATAAATGGCTGCAGCCATTTGTGCCTTTGCTTTAATCCCAATCTAACACAAGAAGAATGCACAGATGGTGCATCATCTCAAACATTTGTCTTAATGGTTTTACCAATAAGAGGGTGGGATGTTGGCATAATGGTTAAGGTGTTTACCTTGTAGGCAGAGGGTGCAGGGTTTGATTCTCGCATGGGGTAATTGGCTAGGCCAGGCATCCCCTGGATAAAAAGGTAACCCTATGGCTTCTCAGGGTCTGGTGGCCCCAGTCCCCCATAGCTTAATTCAGATGTTTCCTATACATTTATTATTGTGCTGTATTTGCCACTTAAGGTGTGTTGACAGGGTGCAAGGAAGTATAACGTTGAAGAGTAACACTAAATTCCTTTCCTTAGTCATACGTATTGCTCAGCCAATCATTGGTTGAAAAGGTTGTGCAAAAAAAATGTAAAATAACACTTCAGAGCATCTAGAAACCTGTGGTTTATGGAAAAAGTAACCAGGATGGAGGGAAAATGGGGGAACACTAGAGGACATGTGGGGGATGAAACAGCAGGCAGTGTGCTGAGGCATGCCATGGAGCCCTTCACCTAAGGCACCATTTCACTTAAAGCCACCACTGTACATAGAGGGTTGTAATATAACATCACTGCAACTACATGCAAGTCACTTTGAAGGTCCCTCTGTGAAATGGGCTAGTAAGGTTTAGGATACAGCATATGTTATAATGTAAGACCATTGTAGCTACAGTTTAGGCTATGCAGACTGTCGCTCGTCTGGTCAGGATAAAACAGACGAACATCCATGGGTTCAGCTCAAGCAACTTCATTACACACAAACACATCAGAAATGAGGCTTGTAACTTAAACTTAAATAAACTTATAAACAGACTGACTACCACACTCACACATGTTAACACTCTGGCTGTTCTCTCAAAATGGCACTGCTGCCTGCATGTGCTTACATCTGGAAAAGCTTCTTAAAGGTACATGCACATGCTCATCTACATCCTCCCTCTTTGAGAAATAGTCCATATGCGAAATGAGAGTATTCAATGACATGTAATTTACAGAAATGATCTTTTGACATGCAGTTATACAGAACTAATTATTTGACATGCAGTCATACAAAATCAGGCACATATAAAACAATCATGTCCAGGTTGCTGTGTATTTTACACTAGGTCTGGAAATATGACCTGATCATGTAACATAAAAGTCAGAATTGGGTCTAGCAACAGGGACTGTCTTCAATGTTCAACTCTGGGGAAATCTTGGACATCATCAGGAATGGGAATGGATAGTGAGACATGTTCTTCGGTATGAACATTATCAGCGTTGCTCTGAGATCTCGAGTCTGTATCACAGGTACAATGCTGTGATATCATTTCTGATACAGGAAGAAGATGTCTTTGGTTTCTCCTGTACTCTATACCCACAAATTCTACTAAGTAGGATCTTGGCTTGGTATATATACCTTTCGCTTGACCAATTCGATCAAAGCCTTTCGCTATTTGCATCCTCCTTGTCTCTCCTTTTTTTAACGGATGAAGAAATCTGTTTGTTTTATCATGGCTGGACTTCTGAGAAGAATGCTTCTTAAAAAGTTGGGCTTTGATTGCTCTGTTGTGTTTAGCATTGGGCACCAACAAAGGATGTTCTGGTTTGCCTAGATAGAAGTCTCTGAGCAGGCAAGCCAAGTAGATTGTCACGGGTTATATTTCTGAGACTGAGTAAATTCAAGAAGATATCGGTATTGTCACACTTTGATCTCTGTAGCAATTGCTTTGTGCTCTGTACTGCACATTCAGCAAGGCCATTTGACTGTGGATATTCAGGACTGCTAGTAACATGGATAAAGTCCCACTCTTTTGCAAACCTCTGAAACAATTGACTGGTAAACTGAGAACCATTGTCAGAAATAACTTTGTGTGGACTACCATGGACTGAGAAATGGCATTTCATCTTAGTAATAACAGCACTGGATGTTATGTTAGGTAGCAAATCGATCTCAAACCAGTTCGAATAAGAGTCTACCAACACTAAGTAATGTTGACTGTTCCACTCAAGTATGTCAGTTTACTGTTAACCAAGCTAGTTCAGGAATTTGGCTTAGATGAAGTGGCTCTTTTTGCAAATGCAGCTTAGTACTGTTGCACACTGAACAAGAAGAAAGCACAATACTAGTCCTCTCACCCTTATTTTGGTAGAATCGGAACCTGGGTAGCCACAATGCAAAATCTGAATGTATTCACACTGTAAGGAAGTAGGAACAATAACTTTTGATACCATCTTCCATCAACATTTCATCTCTGTAGGGAAAGTAAGGTTGCATGTCTGGCAGTACACAGGATTGCTTTGATGGCCATCCTGCATTGATGAAGTGGTTGAGCTTTTGCAAAATTGGATCAGTCTTTGTATGATCTCTCAGCTCATTAAGTCTTGTGGTAGAAAAAGTATGTACTTCCATGACCTCAAAGTCAAAATTCTCTTCATCAAGCTGTTTATGGTATTTCTGGGTGATCTGGAGATGGTATCAGCCAGATAAAGAAGTTTACCTTTTGTATAGATCATTTTAAAACTGTACTTTTGCAATTTGAGCATCATTCTTTGTAGTCTTGCTGGAATGGAATGCATAGACTTCTTTAAAATAGTAACTAGAGATTGATGGCCATTTTCTATCTGGATAGCTCGGCCATAATTATAATCATGGAACTTCGAACATGCGAACAGAATTGCCAAAGTTCCTTCTCAGTTTGAGCATACTGCATCTCGGTTAGGGTAAGAGTTCTAGATGCGTAGGCAACAGGTCTGCCGTCTTGAAGAATAACTACCCCAAGATTGAACTTTGAAGCATCATAGGAAAGAACTACTGGTTTGTGGACATCATAGTATCTTAATGTAGGTGGGTTAGCAATTTGCTGTTTGAGGTTATCAAATGCTCTCTGGTATTGTTCTAGCCATGGCCATGCAACATTTTTGCATGTCATCTCTCTCAAAGGTGCTGCTAGCTCACTAAAGTCAGGGATAAATTTGCCCAAATAGTTAACCATACCAAGAAAACACTGTAGGGCTTGGGCATTGTCTTGAGCTGGCATCTCAAGAATGGCTGCTTGCTAAGAAGGATCTGGTCATAAGCCTTTAATGGTAAATAAATGACCTGCATATGTAACTTCTGGTAGTCTGAATTTGCACTTCAGAGGATTGAGCTTTAAATTCACTTCACACGCTTTGTCCAGAACTTTCCTGAGGTTTCTGTCATGCTCTGCTTCACCATTGCCTCCAATCAGTAAATAATCTCCTATTATTGCATATGGGTAGCCTGAAAAATTTGCTCCATTCATGCTGAAAGACTTCACTAGCAGAATTTATTCCAAAAGGCATCCTGAGGAATCTGTATCTACCAAATGGGGTACTGAACATAATCAGTAGTGAAGATTTGCACTCAAGCATTACTTGCCAAAATGAACTTTGCATCTAAGACAGAAAAAAACAGTGGCATTTGGCATGAGGGTGGCAATCTCCTCTACTGTAGCCATAGGATGATGAGGTCTTTTTAATGCTTTGTTCAAGTCTCTTGGGTCAATGCATATTCTGATTTTATCTGAATTTTTCTTATCAGCAGCTAGCTACCATGGAAGACACCCATTCAGTTGGTTCTGTGACTGGACAAATCACACCTTGCTGCACCATTTTTTTCTAACTGGACCTTGACTTTGTCCTGCATATCTATTGGAACTCTTCTTGCTGGTCTGACCACTGGACTGACCTCTGGGTCTACTTTCATGGAGTACACAACTGGAAGTTTGCCTAGCTTGTCGTCGAACATACTGGCATGCTCTGAGAAAATACTATCGCTGAAGCTGGAACTGGAACATGTGCTTCCATGGTGGACTTCTTTGGTAAAAGAAAGCAGTTTCATTCTCAAACTGTCTCTGAAACCTAATAATGACAATACAGGTCCTCAGACTACATAAAATTGCAAGCTGTAACTGTTCCAAACCAAATAACATGAAAGTACTATTGAGCCTTCGGTTTGAATCTCTTCACCTCCATAAGCAACAAGCTTCACACAATTGACCAAATTAAGTTGCTCACCAGCCCTCACTTTAGCAAATGTTTCTGCTGACATTACGTTACACTTTGAACTAGTGTCTACTTTGAGCTCCGTGGGGTTACCATTAATCAGGACATACAAAATACTTCATTCTTTTTCAACAAATGCACTGCATTAACCTTTTCAATGACCACTGATACACCATCTACATAGAAGGTAGGTCTGAAGTGTTCTACATGATCAGCTTGCTTTTTTGAGTGACCTTTCTTAATAACTGAATGAGGCTTGCTTGATTTACAAAACCTTTGAAAATGATTCCATTTTTTACACTTGTGGCATTGCTGACCAAATGCTAAGCACTCTTCTCTTCTAGACTCATGATTGGCTCCACAATTGTGACAGTTAACAATGAGACTTGACTTGGGTTTTGCTAATTCACCCTTATACTGCACTAAGCATGCCCTTTTTATGGAGCTAGTCTTGGAACTTGCTAGAAAGCTACAGGTTCTTTCTGTCAGACCCACAGAGGTTGTAGCTACCATATGCTTAGGCCCTATTTCTGCTTGTGAAGTGTTGCATGCTGTTTACGTTTGCTCTAGAGACTGTTGAAACCATGCTTTTATCACTTGCAAGCATATTTGCATGCCCTTCTGTGAGCTCATGGATCTGGCAACTCTCTATGACTTTGCTTAACATTAAATCACTGTCATAAAGCAAAATCTTTCTCACTGCAACACTATTAACACCACACACAAGCCTGTCCTGTATTCACTCATCCTTCAAGTCACCAAATCTACACATTTTAGCTTTACTTTTCAAGTCAGTGATATAAGCTGCAAAACTTTCACCTGGCTTTTGGTCTGTTGTATAAAATAAGTGCCTCTCTAATGTAACATTTGTCTGGGGGGGTTGCACATTTCTCTAAATTTGCATTTTAAGCACTCTCTTGATTCAGCTGGTATCACAATCTGACAGTTTTCCCCTGCTCCAGCATATACTGCTGCTGTATACACAAATGAACGCTCTCTTTCCATGGCTTCTGATCCAGCTAAGTTAAGCAAAACGAATACCCTCATACATGCATCTTTGTCAGAAAAAGCTGCTTGTATGAAAATATTGTATTCCTGCTCAAATACTCTCTAGTTCTCTGCTATATTATGATTAAACAGAAGTGGACCTTGTCTGGGAAATGCCTCTGCAATATCGACACATAGAAGTGAATGTGCTTGAAATTATGTACGAACATACACACACATAAATATATACATGCCAGAACATTATGCCAGTACTTGTAATTATGTCCAATAGCACAACAAACTCTTTGAAATAACTGCACTTTGCCAAATAAGTCTCCATAGCAAAAGACCACTTTGAAATCACTGTACCCTGTGAAACCACTCATCAGTGTAAGAAATACTGTGAAATAACTGTACTTTGTGAATAAACTGTACACAGTGGAAAAAGCTTAGAGTAAGAAACACTTTGAGATGGATGCACTTTGAAAATAGACTGTACACAGCACAAGAACCTTTCAAAATGGCTGTACTTTTGCAAAATAACTGCATAGTGCAAGAAATACTTTGAAATGGCGGCCTTCTGTGAATAAATGAACAAAACACAAGAAACATTTCAAAATGTCTGTACTTTGGCTGCACTTTGAAATATAACTGTAGTTTGTACACAGTAATTTATTTGAAATAATTGCACAGTAATAAAGCACACATTCTGCAAACACTTTGCACACTCTGAGGTACTTCGAACAACTCTAGTTATGCTTTGAATGGCTTCGGCCAATGCAAAATAGTAGTTTGTGCCCAAACACAGCCTTTTACTAAAAATATACAGTTGCCTTGCTCTTTAAGCCTAATTTGCCATTTTATTGTACTCGTTATGCCCATTTAATCTCTTTTCATGCTCATTATACTTTTCTTGTACCCATTTTACTTTAAACATGCTCGTTATGCAAACCAAAGGTAATTCTAAGCCCCATATGGATATCTCTGCTATTTTATCAAATATCATGGTTCTGAACATTTTGTTTAATTAATAATGTGGTTTGTGCCTTTCATTTGATTAATAATAAGTTTTGTGCTACTTGTTTGATTAATAATGTGTTTTGTACCTTATAAATGTGCCTTTTCATTTTCTTTGCCAAATAAATCATTTGTGCAGTTTTATTTACCTTAAGTTCATTTCTGGCCCTTTTTCATTTGTCTAAGCTCTGTTTCCCTCAACCAGCTCAATCTGCCTTCACTTTCAACTCTGCACCTCATGGCTTGAAGAAGTTGTTCTCTTAATCCCACTTCTGACAGCATGTCGCTCGTCTGGTACATCTCACACTATGATCTACACAGACTATTCCTAAAACTCTGCACCATAAACTAAAATATTGCTTATGATGGGTGACAGTTACAAGGTGATACTTAGAATGGAAGTGTCCGGGAGGACCACAATTTGACTCATGTTAGCAGCCCTCAAAGTGCTAACACCAGCCCTGCTTGTATTTTAATTTTAATGCAGTTGCAGTTTAACAAAAGTGCCTTTTGTAGACCTGGGACTCATATAAGCATGTGCTTTCAAGAAAGTAGGTGATGTCCAGTCAGGCTTGATCTGTTTTTAATTAGAAGAATGGCCATGCAGTCTTAGGAAGAACTGTTAAAAGCAGCTATATATACAATCCCACTATTCTACTTGATTCCTGGGTGCTACATAACTGGCAGATATGGAAGATGGTCTAAAATCTGAACCAGTATCTAGGCTACAAAGAAGAAAGACTAATCAAGTTCTGGAGTAACTATTTGTTTAATGTGCTCTCCATGCTGTAGAAATATGGAGGGTTAGCTATATTGCTCTTTGGATAACAAGAAATACCACAGGACAAAATATTTTATTTGCTGGTTCTGAACAAAAAATATGCAATTACACTTAGAAGACTTACTAATGTACATAAAAGAGCTGAAAAATCTAGTAACTCAGAAGCTGTATTTATAGACACACCAATATATAAATTAAATAATTACCCATTGACCATTTCTTGACAAATGATCAATAGTTAATAGCTTAACTGATGTATTAGACTGTCCATAAATACTGCTCTTGAGTTAGTAGAGTTTAACCAAGAAAGCTTTGCTGTGTTATGTATTCTTTTATGTGTTTAAGATTCAAATAAAGTTTTTTTTTATTATTTCAGATATTTTATACCTATTAATAAAAGTTATAATTTGCATTAGTTTATCAGAAGAAGCAACTTTTGTGGCTTCAAAAGGTTTGTATTCTATCTCTGTATTACACATGTTTTGGTCAATTAAAACGGACAGCACTTGCAACAGTTTTTGCTGTCTGCAGTGACATTTTAAAGTATAGATTCTAGTGCAAGATGCAGGAACTCCTTTTTTTGATTTACATATTGAGATGTTGCCATCTCAGCTAACAGTCAAGTTGTTAGGTTCTCAGAATATGAGAAATGTATTTTAGAGTAAGTTGGACCAATTTTAAGCATCTGTATTGATAATTAGTCATTGCTAAAAAGGCAACGATGTTACCTGTGCCAGTAGTGTAAAGGGATAAAGTCCTGTCTACAGCCCAGGTGACCTGAGTTCAGCTTGGGTTCTTGATGGCACATGAATAGTAGATGGGTGTGCCCATCCTGAATGGAAGGGACAGTGGTTGCCATGTGACTTGTGCGGTGGCTCAAATAACATGGCCTCATTAGAGACTGGAAACTTAACATGCAGTGTGGGGATGCAGTACATATAAATATGGGTGTAATTACCCAAACTGGTGATGGTAAGCTCTGTGGGTGTATGTGAGAGAGCATGAATGCATTCACGCACTGAGGGGGCATATGTGGACCTTTCAGAGATATGAGTGCTCATGTCATCAGTGGGAGGAGACGGGATAGGGTCATATGTGAAAAAAATGCACTCACTACCAGGATGCCAGTCAGAGCACAATTCACCCTCATAGTTGCCTGGATGATTGCCCTTTAGAGATGATTGTCAACAGACATGGGGGCAAAAAAAAAAAACTGAAAGGTAGATTTTCTTACAGCAAGTGGCAAATGGCTTTTCTGAAACTGTATCAATGAGAGTGTTACAGTGGCGAGAAGTCTAACCAGAGTTCCCAGCAAGACACTTGGGCTCAGAGTGCATGTAGAACAAAACAGTGAAGACAGCTAAAAAAGCCTAGAAGCAATGCTTAGGAATCAGGTCTCATTTTTCAGTGCAGTACTGTGAATCACAAAATTTAGAATGGTACATTTGAATCTGCAACAACCTTAAAAAGGCAGGATTATGTTAAGGAATTATTGACAGAAACTGCACATTTCTGTTTGGATGGACTGTAAGCTTAAGTCTTAGAGAGGATATGAAATATGTGTTCCTGAATTAAGAGGCTCTTTGCTGTATGGAATATCCTATAGAAACTGTGTTCTTCCTGCTCATCTCTTTAACTTCCCCTTATTTAGGGTTACCGCAGCTGATCTGTTATGGTCTGATTCACTCAAAGTATAAGCAGAACTATGTCTTTCCTGACATGGGGAATTATTTCTCATTTGGCCATATATTTAATATTTGTAATAGCTTACAATTTAAAGCTTATGTTTAAGTGCCTTATCATTAACTAGTTCATGATAGAGACTGGGCCTGAAAGTTAATGTGAATATTTAGACGGCATCAAAAATGGTACCAGTGCACTCTCAGCAATCTTTATTCTTTTATCTGGCATGTCCCTGTTTACCTCTGCCTTCCCATCTTCTTTCTGCAATAATCAAACATTAATTTTTTGAAGTTGCCAGAAAAATTAGTTTAATATTTGTAAGCATTCAGCCATAGCAAAGCAATGAGGAATGGCAATATTTGTAAGCTCTTGTTATTTACTGTATGCATTTTGAATGACTGCAAATTGTGACAGTTCCTGTAAACATCTCGGAAATGAGACAGGTAGCAGTAATGCTTCACTGAGGTCCCCCTGAACAAATATCTGACTCACAGCAGTTCACTCAGAGTGGTGCCATCAAAGTAGTTATACCTTGGGAAAGTCCTGCCCCCTCCATCTGGAAGATCGTCCAGACATTAGCCATCAGGAAAGGTAAGCTTCCTGCTTGTACATGGTGACTATAACGAGATATGTGTGCTTGTTACTGCTCTCCTTTGCCTTTATACTACCCTTAAGAAATGCAAATTAAAGTACTTGCATTCATGGAAATTAACGCCAAAATAAATAAAGCACATTTTGGCACAAGATCATTTATATAATATGTATACTGAAGCTAATTACTCAGAAAAATAATGCCTTAGGCCTTAGCATGTGCTGCCAGGATTTTATACATTCTTGAAATGTTCTTTGCATATTAACTTCTCAAGCCAAACCTGACAAGATCTGTATATAGAATAATTCATTTTAAATCAGTGCTTGGTGATTCATAAACATGCAAAGTCTGAAGGGTTTATACAGTCTTTTCTCTGTGGGAGTGTGTGAAAAATTTCTTAAGAATGTGTTCTTATTTTTTTTTTTTTATAATCACTGAAGCATATGGCTGCGCTCAAATGTAAAACGCAAATACCCCAAACACTGCAGTATTGCAGTATGACTCATGTTTGTTATTACATTTCATTGCTCTGAACATCAGTAAGCTAAGGAGGTCTTCATTTACTATAAAGGATTTCTCACCTACAAGGAAACTGGGGAGTGAGTGTGAGTGGAGGGGCATACATTCTTAGTTAACAGCATCCTTTCTGTATTTTATGAAATATCATTTTGACTGTGTTATTTGTCCCAACAGGAAAGCAGATGCTGTGTGACAGAGATGTATTGTTTTACTGCTGTGCATCCAAAAATAAGTTATCACAGTATTTCAGGCTTTGCAGATTCCTTTGGTAATTTTCATCTCAGAATCTGCTCAGATATTTTGAGTCTTTCTAGCATCACAGAATGATTTAACATTGCTTATTGATTCAGTACTGTTGCGTGTACGTAGACCTGGGAATAGGAATGCTTCAAATAGAGCACTTTGAGGAATGTTAGCAATCCTTTGAATTTGGTGCACATTTTACACAGCATTTAAGTGGTTAAAATGAATGTTAGTTATTAAGACATGGTATTTATTTTTTAGTGTTTATTTTCCTACATGGTAGATCCCTCAACCTCATCACAAGAAATCTGGACAAAGTAAAACATAATGAGGGGAGAAAGGCCTCTTCTTGTATAAAGTTAGAAAGTTGTTAGAATGACAGGATTTGTGTTAGCATTCATTTTTCTGAAGGAAATAAAGTCTGAAACTCAAATTTCTGTCATAATTTAGACTTTAATCCTCAGAGATTTGTTAGAAAACCACAACTTTTATGAGGAACAGGCCAAAAATATGAGGCAAAAATCTGGACATTCTGCAAGAATCTGTATGGTTGAGAGGTATATAATTAATGTCTGTCTTGTATGTCATGTTTATATGACTATTATTTTCATTTGAATCCCCAATACACACTCCTTTGTGACAATATTGGTAAAAATAATGACCAGGCAGAAGTAGTGTATGAGTATGTGTATTTGTGGGAACGTGTGTCTGCATATGTGTGCGACACCACATGTGTTCATGCACGTGTGTGTAAATGTGAACATGCCAGGTGTGTGTGTATGTGTGCCTAGTCTGTGTGTTTGTTTGTGTATGGACATGTCTGCATGTGTGTGTGCCAGTATATAGATTCACAGGTTCATAAGTGTGTACTAGGTTAATGGCCATAAGGGCCTTTTTAAGCCTAGCTATGAATCACAAATTTCTGACAAGTTCTGGTACCTTAGATAAGCGTAAACAGGGGCTTGGGAGATAAAACAGTTACAGGCTGCCTGTGGCCATTAGAAACATACATGCTAAACCAGGGATGAATTTCCTGTTCCCCATCCATTGTCCAAGTTACACTTGAACTAGGTTAGGGAGGAACTCTGCTTCACATAGATGGGGAGCTTATTTCTGGGATACATACCTGTCCCTCCAGCAGGCTCTATGTATATCACAGGCAAGGAATGGGCAGTTCTGGTGCTGTTTGTTTTGTGGATATACAGGAGGTCCATCAGGGTAGGGTCTGACAATGCCTTGTATGCCAGGAATAGATCTCCCCTCAACAGCCCTCAGGAAACAGAATGCAGTGATAGGGCTGTGAGGTGGTCTGCATAGCACATGTTGCTTATACCCTGTATTATTTTAGTGAGGAACCTCTGTGAAAGTTCCAGTTATTGGGTGTGTCTGGTTACATACATACCAAAGGGGACATTGTTCTCAATGACAGGTCTGATGAATGCTGAATACAGTGAACAATGACCTACTTGGACCTAGATGCCATAACTTTGTTTATAAGTTGCATAACATAGAATGATTTTCTCACTACTGCAGACACGTGATGGTCAAAGGTTAGATTATTGTCTATATGTGTCCCCAAGTCCAAGACTACTGAGTTAGCTATTAGGCATGTGTTGTCAATATGATAGTTAATGGGGGGTGGATGACTTCCTGAAGGATACTATTATGTATTTTTTGGGATTTAGTTTTAGTTCATGGCTCTGGCACCAGTTATTTGCCTGTATCAGCCCTTCTTGGAGAAAATTTGTGCTGGTTGAGGATTCTGTGACTGCTCCTAATTTGCAATCATCTGCAAATTTAGTCAGCCAGAGGCCATTGACATTGGCCTTGACTTCAGAGAAGTAAATGCCAAAAAGGATTCATGCCAAGACCAATCCCTGAATGACTCCAATTGTGACTGGCCTCTTTGTAGCAGTGGACTCCCCAATTCTAACTTCCTAGGTCCTGGCTGTGAGCCAGCTGGCTATCCACTGAGTGACATAAGAATTTATATTTAACCTAACCTCTTGAGTTTGTCAACAATGCCGAATGGATTATTATGTTAAATGCCTTGGCCAGGTCAAGGTAGGCAGTGTGAATTGTTTTGCCCTCATCCATTGCTTTGGTGATCTTCAAAGAAGTCCACAAGGTTGAGTGGGCATGACCTGCCCTTGACAAAACCAAATTGGGTTGGGTCCAGTGTTTGGAGGTTTCCATGTCATTATTGATCATTTAAATGATGATTCTTTCCATGGCTTTATATATGAGGCTAGTGAAACTTATGGGTCTGCAGTTTCCAGGGTCTGTTGATAGCCAACATTTGTTCAGAGGGATGACTGTTGCTCTTTTGTATTCATGAGACGCAAAGCTTGTTTGAAGGCTATATGTAAATATCAACTCCAGATGGTCTGATAGGTCATGTTTTATGCTATTTAGAAGGCATCCTGGGAGGCTGTCTGGGCCCATTAATGCAGTGTTCTTGGCCTTTGCCTTAGAGAGAGCATTAAGGACCTGCTCTCTAGTGATAGTAGGGGTAGTTATATTTAATAGTATTTCCTGAGGGGAGGTTGGGGGGGGGAGTTAAAGTTGGAGCTGAATTTGTCAGCCAGTAAGTTTGCTATATCTTCTGGCTCAGTGTAGGTGGCTCCATTAACACTGAGCTCTTCACACAATATTGTATTGTCTTTGAAGCTTCAGACGTAACTAAAAAATGTCTTATGGTTTTCCCTTAGCCTGGGAGGCCAAAATCACCTCAAATTTGGCTTTGGTAGACTTTATTTGTCCTCTGAGTTGTTTGTTTAGATGAGATGCTTTTATCTTGCTGATTGCTATACTTACTAGTTTTTCTGTTATACAAACTATTGATGTTCTGATTCTACCAGGGTAGCTTTTTTGAGTTAGTTCTGTACCAGTGTTTTCAGGGTTTATGGGGGTTTAAAATTTTGTCAGGTTATTATTTAATAGTAGGAAGTTAGCCTTAGAGTAGTTCTTGAACATTCCAGGGTTAGCTGGGGCTCCAGGCTTTATTTTTACTCCAAAGGAGACCATTTTGTGGTGTGATATTACAAGAGAAGACAATCCACTTAGGGGTGTGCAGCACTCACCCATATTAGTGAGGACCAGATCCAGTATATTTTCACCCCTGTTTGGTATATTGACAATTTGGTCCAGGGAGTTAGTGTTTACAAAATCCATGAATCTTTGTGCCTGCACATTTGACGTATATGATTCCCAGTTAATAGTGGGGTAATTAAAGTCCCTCATGAATATGATATTGGGTTGGATGTTGAGGGTTTCCATTAAGTTTAAATACATGTTATGGGTTTCCTGGGTCATAGAGACCTATAACATGCAAGGAAGTTGTATGGGATTTTGACTATGGTAATTTGAATGTGGAGAAGCTCAAGTGCATTGCCCTTTTTGACCAGCCTTGAGGTATATTTATTTTGATGCAAATCAAGACACCTCCACCTTTAGTCCCTGTTTAGCAGCTGATCTAATTTTGTGGAAGGCATTATAGCCTTGCACTGCTAGTGTGCTCTCCACAGCTTTAAAAAATGTCTCAGTGACCTTACAGTCATCAGCATTCTCTAGGGTGAGGAGAGCTTACAGGGAGTGGAGTTTTTTGTTTAGATACCTAGCACTGAGCAGTAACACCTTTAGATATTCTTGGTATTGATTTGCTATGTCAAAAGTACTTTCAGTTTGACATTGCCTAAAAAGGCACTGTGGGGGAGGACAATGTTTCAGTTAATATAAAAAGGCACTACAGGAAAGGGCAATGTTTTAGGTAATATAAAAAAGCACTATGGGGGGAGGACAATGTTTTAGTTAATATAAAAAGGCAGAAACAAAACCAGTGAAACCCAACTATTACAAACACAAATCAACAAGATAGTTTCACAGGTGAAAATAGTGTCAGGTCTCAAAATTCTTCACTCAGCGATAAAATACTTTATTCATCCAAAACCAGGTTAAGCGCTTTCATCTACAAGACTGTAGACTTTATCAGAACAAGTACTGTTGAAAAAACGCCCATTTAAATACAAAATTCCCTCCAATCAATGCCCTAATAATATAACCCAATACATATTAATTAGCTAATATCCTAAATCCATACATAACTGTTAAAACACATTTAAGTCTTCTAATAAGATGCTTGAAATGTTATACTCTTCTCATCTTCACATTATTATGTTTACAAATGCTCACAATTCTACAAAATATTTCTACATAATATATTACTTGTGAACATCCTGCATTAATTATGAATGCTTGATATGTTGCTATTAAAATTGTAAAATTCAACATGAATCAGTTTCTGATCAATCAAATGGGAGACTGTGATAAAACTAACGTCCTAAGCATAAACTACTGTGTAGATAATTAATATAACAAATATTAATAATAAATATATGAATATTAAAAATATTAAAAATACACTATTATATATGCAGTCTTGGAATATTTAAAAAAATACACTCTTATATGCTGTGTATTTAAAAAAAAACAATCAATCATATAAAACATTAGATGGAAGACTCTAATGAGACAGAGACCTAGAATAAAAATGTAAGATATAATAGATTAAATATAATAAATATAATAAATATATGATAAAGGTGTAAGATAAAAAAAAAAAATAAAATACCAATAAACTAAACAGCAGGTTCAACATACAAAGAACACACACAGTGGTTTGTGATCATAGTTCATAACAATTAAAAATAAAGTTGCCTTTTTTGTTTACAAGTTAGAAAGTAAGCTACCCCTAGATATATTCAATAATATAAAGAATTCATAATGTACAAAATATGTAGATAATAACATGTTGACTGGCCCACTTTAATTTCTGTTTCTCAAACTGGGATATTGAGTCAAGCAATTAAATCTGTTTTAACGCCCAATACAGTCCAATGCCATCAAAATACATTTACAAATAAAATAAATCTTTCTTCCACCAGAAACATCTTCTGTCCCTTCCTCTTGTACATTTCAACATGGGTTAATACAGCTGAGCACTGTTTTTTTTTTTTTAAAGTAGAATAATGATACCAAGGTGTCGGGATGAACAAAGGCTGTAACTGTACAAAGTCATTCACTGTAGGTCAATATCTTCCTTAAAACCTCACTTTATTCGAACAATAAGAACAGTGGTAAGCACTTTCACCCTGATAGGGCTTCTTCAGACCATATACAGTGTAATTTTCTTTCTTTTTTGCTCTTTCTTTTTCCCCTTTTTATAGCATCCCTAGGCACTGGGTTCACATATAGGAAAATATGTTTATATTTCCATTGACATGTACCTACATGATGAACTTTTGGGGGAGGGGGTGTTTTGAGACATCGGTGAAGTTTTAATATTGTTTTAGATACATATGATGTTTTTAATGAACTGGTATATCAATGTATGAATGTGTTTTTTTATGATATACCTAGTAAGCTGTCACTTTAATTAATCAAGTGTTTTTTGGCACCTTTTTCTATTTATAATGATGTATAGCTGTGCTTGTTTGTATATGGTCTGAAGAAGCCCTATCAGGGTGAAAGCACTTACCACTGTTCCTGTTGTTCGAATAAAGTAAGATTTTAAGGAAGATATTTGATAACAGTTTCACTTCCTTTCTCTTTTAAATATTTTTTAATCTAATACCTTTATCATATATTTATTATATTTAATCTATTATACATTACATTTTTTTTATTCTAGGTCTCTGTCTCATTAGAGTCTTCCATCTAATGTTTTATATGATTTATTGTTTTTTTAAATACTCAGCATCTCAGAGTGTATTTTTTTAAATATTCTGAGATTGCATATATAATAATGGGTAATTTTAATATTTTTAATATTCATATATTTATTATTATATCATTTTATATTAATTATCTACACAGCAGTTTATGGTTAGGACATCTCCCATTTGAAAGATTGGAAACTGATTCATGTTGAATTTTACAATTTTAATAGCAACATATCAACCGTTCATAATTAATGCAGGATGTTCACAAGTAATATATTATGTAGAAATATGTAGTAGAATTGTGAGCATTTGTAAACATAATAATGTGAAGATGAGAAGAGTATAACATTTCAAACATCTTATTAGAAGACTTAAATGTGTTTTAACGGTTAAGTATGGATTCAGGATATTAGCTCATTAATATGTATTAGGTTATATTATTAGGGCATTGACTGGAGGGAATATTGTATTTAGATGGACATTTTTTCAACAGTAATTGTTCTGATGACGTCTACATCTTGTAGATGAAAGCGCTTAACCTTGTTTTGGATGAATAAAGTATTTTATCACTGAGTGAAGAATTTTGAGACCTGACACTATTTTCACCTGCAAAACTATATTGTCGATTTGTGTTTGTAATATAAAAAGGCACTATGTGGGGAGGACATTGTTTTAGTTAATATAAAAAGGCACTATGGGGGAGGACAATGTTTAAGTTAATATAAAAAGGCACTATGATGGAGGACAAGGTTTTAGTTAATATAAAAAGGCGGTATGGGGCAGTACAATGTTTTAGCTTATATAAAAAGGCAATGAGGGGGAGGACAATGTTTTAGATAATATAAAAAGGCACTGAGGGGGAGGACAATGTTTTAGTTAATATAAAAAGGCACTATGGAGAGGACAATGTTTTAGATAATATAAAAAGGCACTGAGGGGGAGGACAATGTTTTAGTTAATATAAAAAGGCACTGGGGGAGGAAAAATTATAGTTAATATAAAAAGGCACTATTAGGGAGGACAATTTTTCAGTTAATATAAAAAAGCACTATGGGGAGGACAATGTTTTAGGTAATTTTAAAAAGGCACTATGGGGAGGACAATGTTTTAGTTAATATAAAAATTCACTATGGGGAGGACAATGTTTTAGTTAATATAAAAAGGCACTATGGGGGAGGACAATGTTTTAGTTAATATAAAAAGGCACTATGGTGGAGGACAATGTTTTAGTTAATATAAAAAGGCACTGTGGGGAGGACAATGTTTTAGTTAATATAAAAAGGCACTATGGGGGAGGACAATGTTTTAGTTAATATATAAAAGCACTATGGAAAAGGGCAATGTTTTAATTAATATAAAAAAGGCACTTTGGGGGGAGGACAATGTTTTAGCTAATTTAAAATGGCACTATGGGGAGGACAATGTTTTAGCTAATATAAAAAGGCAATATGGGGGAGGACAATGTTTTAGTTAATATAAAAAGGCACTGTGGGAGGACAATGTTTTAGTTAATATAAAAAGGCACTATGGGGAGGACAATGTTTTAGTTAATATAAAAAGGCACTATGGGGAGGACAATGTTTTAGTTAATATAATAAGGCACTATGGGGGAGAACAATGTTTTAGTTAACATAAAAAGGCACTACGGGGGAGGACAATGTTTTAGTTAATATGAAAAGGCACTATGGGGTGGAAAATGTTTTAGTTAACATAAAAAGGCACTTTGGGGAGGACAATGTTTTAGTTAATATTAAAAGGCACTATGGGTGGAGGACAAGGTTTTAGTTAATATAAAAAGGCACTATGGGGGAGGACAATGTTTTAGTTAATATAAAAAGGCTCTATGGGGGAGGACAATGTTTTAGTTAATATAAAAAGGCTCTATGGGGAGGACAATGTTTTAGTTAATATAAAAAGGCACTATGGGGAAGGACAATGTTTTAGTTAATATACATATTCACTAAGGAAAGGACAATGTTTTAGTTAATATAAAAAGGCACTATGGGGGAGGACAATGTTTTAGTTAATATAAAAAGGCACTATGGGGGGACAATGTTCTAGTTAATATAAAAAGGCACCATGGGGGAGGACAATGTTTTTGTTAAAATAAAAAGGCACTATGGGGGAGGACAATGTTTTAGTTAATATAAAAATTCACTATGGGGAGGACAATGTTTTGCTTAATATAAAAAGGCACTATGGGGAGGATAATGTTTTAGTTAATATAAAAAGGCACTATGGGGAGGACAATGTTTTAGTTAATATAAAAAGGCACTATGGTGGAGGACAATGTTTTAGTTAATATAAAAAGGCACTATGGGGGAGGACAATGTTTTAGTTAATATAAAAAAGCACTATGGAAAAGGGCAATGTTTGAATTAATATAAAAAGGCATTTTGGGGGAGGACAATGTTTTAGCTAATTTAAAATGGCACTATGGGGAGGACAATGTTTTAGTTAATTTAAAAAGGCACTATGGAGGGAGGAAAATGTTTTAGTTTATATAAAAAAATACTATGGGGAGGACAATGTTTTAGTTAGTATAAAAAGGCACTATGGGGGAACAATGTTTTAGTTAATATAAAAAGGCACTATGGGGGAACAATGTTTTAGTTAATATAAATAGTAACTATGGGGGGAAGACAATGTTTTCATTAGTAAAAAAAACACTATGGGGAGAACAATGTTTTAGTTAATATAAAAATGCATTTTGGAGGAGGGCAATGTTTTAGTTAATATAAAAATGCACTTCGGAGGAGGGCAATGTTTTAGTTAATATAAAAAGGCACTATGGGGGAGGCAAAGTTTTAGTTAATATAAAAAGGCACTATCGGGGAGGACAATGTTTTAGTTAATATAAAAAGGCAGTATGGGGGAGGAGAATGCTTCAGTTAATATAAAAAGGCACTATGGGTAGGACAATGTTTTAGTTAATATAAAAAGGCACTATGGGGAGGACAATGTTTTAGTTAATATAAAA